>NW_025110688.1:0-146783 GCF_011392965.1 Frieseomelitta varia
TGATAATTTTGTTTTTAGTATTTCGAAACCGTTTTTCTATTATACCAACCAATAGTTTTTAGATTTCTATCGCAAGGTTATACTTTCATAAATATCAAATGTCAAACGTAATAATTTATCAATTTTTCAATCTGTAATTGGCTAAAACTAAATTTACACTTTCATGATATTAATTTCTAAGTTTCAAATGTATTGACGTATATTAAATAGAAATTAGTAAAAAATGTAGAAAGTTATGTAGTCAAAAATCGAGTCCACTCGTATATACTTATATCGTCCGTGCCGGAAGTCACGTAAGTCGGATATTAACGAAGTTCCGTTCTCTCGTTTCAGGTGAGTCTGAACCCAGTAGCTAGCGAGGGCAGCGAGTAACCAGGAGACCGGCGCGTGAGCAGCAACATCCACGTATATCACGTTTGTATTACTTTCTAGCCAACGGCGCGAGAAATATCGCGATGTTTCTTCTTCTTAATTAAGTCCGCCAGCCGAGGTCTCGAATATCGTCGCGTCCGACGTGATTCACTTTCCTCCGGTTGAATAACCAGCCGAGCACCAGGATCTACTCGATCTCGTCAACGTCAAACACGCGCGTTGCTAATAACGTTGTTGTTACGCGGAACAGGTACTGATTAATACTTCTGGCGATACTTAGCCACGTTGGATACAAAGGATCGAAAATAACGTTGCAAATGAAAAGCACAATGTACAATTAGTTCTCCGCATTTCTGCACACTGATGTTACATTTGTCGTGTCGTGGATTTTCGCATTACGCACGTGAAAAATTTCTCTCGCGAAAAATGGCGCTGCTCGCAGGGATTTATAATAGCAATGAAATTAATGGGACTGTTCCCCTTTGATCAGCGAACTGGTTCGCCAATTTCCGCGAGAATGAAATAATTTTCACTAAATTAATTCCTGTAACGTTCAGATTTTTTCTTTTTTTTTCTTTTTTTTCTTTTCTTTTTCTTCTTTCACCGTTGGTTCGGCGGGCGAAAAAAAGAATTTGCATTTAATTAGACCGGTTGACGTAACCAGGGCTAAAGTTGCGCCCGGAACGGTTCATTTCCCGGTTCATTTAACGCCGTCCCGATAGGACAGTCTCAAGGAAATCAGCATTAAAGTGTTCGAGTCGCTGGCTTCTCGCATAATTTCGAGAGGGAACTTCTCGACGCGGCTAATGATTCGTGCGGTGATCGAGAGCGGCGTCGACGAAACGGCGTAACAAACGTGATTCAACCGTTTTTGAAGTTGCACTCTGGTTTCTCGAATTTTTTCACGTCCGACTGATTGAATCGAGCGATCGGTAAACGACGACACCGATTGGGGGAAAAAAAATATTTCGACCGAGGATATAACATTGAAAGTGAGGAACTTTTTTAATTCCAGAGAAATACGATTTTTAACAGGAGATTTTTATTTAAGATTAAAGTACGAAAACTCCTTTTTTTTAAACAATAATCAGTTACTTTGTTTTTTTTTTGTCTTCAACGTTGCAACGAGAAAACATCGCGTTGGAAAAGTATTCTCGACGCTCTCGTCTTACTTTCTTCATTGAATTTTTAAAATTCTCTAATCGTCCTTCTATCCAGATTCAAGTCTAGTGTAATTTTCCACTCGTATGTTCCTCGAATATTCCTGCTTTCATCAATATGATTGATCGTCAATTACCGAGGTCTAGTTAAATTTAGAAACTGCTCAGTCCAAAACTCTGCTTTCCGTGATTTTGACGTTCAATGTCCGTGATTTTGTGCTCGAAATATAACACTGACAGCTGTTGAACATATATCTCCTGATAAATTACAAATAAGTCCGCGAATTTGCAAATAGAATTCGCGAATCTGTTTGTCAAACGTTCTTCCAATTCCAGTCTCGTAATTTCAACCCAAACTTCGCAGCAAATTTGAAAATTTCATTAAAATATATTTCCTGTTAAATCGTCGAAATTTTCTCCCAAAAATTACGAATTCGAGGGGGAAAAAAAGTTGCGTTTTTCGGAGTTTTTCATCCGAGTTTCACGAGATCTACCCCCGTTTTTTTCAATCTCGTTCGAAATTTATATCGCGAGGACTTGGTCGACGAGTGAAAATCGAACAGCCCGATAATCAGCCGCGGATTTCTCGCTAATAAAGTTAAAATTCGCGCGAGGCGAAAATTAAGCGAGAAAAAGTCTCGTGTTCACCATAGAGGGAAAACTAACTTGTGAAAATGTCTGCGAACCGATCAAGGTTTGAACGAATTAAGTTGAGGTCTAACGTGGAAAAATATCTGCGGGTGAAAAATCGTGATCGAGTCGCGAGCGCATTGTTGTTTCGCGACAATTTTCGAAAAATTTTCGCACAGCCAATTTCTCCAGCCCCTCGCCCAACATCTGGCTGTTTCGACGTAAATTTCATTTCATTTCGACTGAATTTAGTCGCCGATCGATTCGACAAGTTGCGAAAATGGGAACGCGCGGGGATAAAGGACGAAAGGAAAAACAAACGCGGCGAAGAGAAAGGAATAACAAAGGCGGGGGAGGAATGGGACGCTGATGTAACAGCGGGACTGATAATCCTGTTGAAAGAATCGAAAAAAAAAAATAAAATAAATAAAGGAAAACGTTACGTTCGTAAAAATACGTCCGTGGAGATATGAAAGCTCGTGTTTGTCTCGCATCGCCACCGGTATTTACCGTGTAAGAGCTGTTCCTTTTTTCGAAAACGTTGAAGAGCGCGGTCGCTGAAGCTTCTCTAACATTTTGACCAACGTTTCGCTCCTTGTTGTTTCTCCTCCTCCTCCTCCTCCTCCTCCTCCTCCTCCCGCGTCGATGAACCGATGAATCGAAAATACTTTGGAAGAGTATGGTTCTCTGTATTTTTCAGCTTTGTAACTTTGCGTGATGCTTGACGATTTTCGTTCGCCGATTTTCGTCCAGTTTTCGTAAATCACCGTGATGCAGAATATTAATTTAATTCGTGCAATTACACGAGCGCCTCGAGGAAATCCACGCGCAAGAAAGTTCGAAAGAGTAGAGACTAGCTAGAGACAATTATATTTAATCATTGTAATCCAACAAAATAATTAGACTCACGCTTCAGAAAAGATTCAAAAGGACAGACGCTACTAGACAATTATGTTTAATTACTGCAACCCGGCGGAATAAAATCCTCGTGCAAAAAGACTCGAAAAGCACAGAACGCTACTAAATAATTATATTTAATTACTATAACCCAGCCAAATAATTTCGTGCAAGTTGCACAGACGCTTGAAAATACTCGCGCAAAAGGATTCAAACGGGTAGATGCTGGCAGACAATTATGTTTAATTATTACAGCCCAACAAAATAATTTTGTGCAATTATGGAGATCCTTCTGCAAAATGATTCAAAGGAGTAGAGCCTACTAGATAATTGTATTTAATTATTACGGCCCAACGAAATAGTTAAACAGAGCGCTTAAAATTCTTCGCGAAATTATTACAGTAATATTCGATCGTTACAATCCAACAAAATAATTTCGCGCGACTGACAAAAGATTTAAAAACATAAGTGCTAGTAGATAGTTGTATTTAATTGTTACGGCCCAACGAAATAATTAAACAGAGTGTTTAAAATTTTTCTCGCAATTATTACAGTAATATTCGATGGTTACAATCCAACAAAATAATTTCGCGCGATTGACAAAAGATTTAAACAAATAAGTGCTAGTAGATAGTTGTATCTAATTATACAACGGAATAATTTTACACAATTAAACATATGCTGAAAATTCTTAGCGCAATTATTTGATTATTCATGTATAATATAATATAATATATTTGGCTTTTAATCAATTTCGCACGATTGTCCGAAAGTGTAGAGACTACCAATTGTAATATCTATGATTGTTACCACCCGGGAAAATAATTTCTCAAACGATTGCTCAGAAACGCTTGTAAATTCCTCGCACGAGGATAGATTCAAAGGAGCGGCGGATTGCTGCTGGATGATTACGGTTTAATTACCGAGATATAACAAAATGATCTATCGCGGGATCGGTCCCGGAACCGGAAGCCTCGAGAAGAAAGCTCGTTCGGAGCTTTCCGGGAGCACGAGGAAGATACAGCGTATCTGAAGGAAAAAAGAAATGGAAAAAGGAGACGAAGAAGAAGAAGAAGAAGAAGAAGAAACAAGGGTGCAGTTTTTCTGATAAACGTTAGGGGCTGCGGTTGATTAATCGTTCGATGTCGTAACGCACGGAACCTCCTCTTTTTCACCCACTCCCCCTTCCTTTTTATCTCGCGTCTTCGATGCCGGGATGGCAAACGAAACGTGCCTTAATTTTCCCGAAGGAGGCGAACAGAGAGTGAGAGTGAGAAAGTAGAAGAAAGGGAGAGAAATTAATTTTTCGAGTTGTTGCTGAATTGTTACCCTCGGCTATCCTAGGGCCCCCGAGAGGCGATGATTTACGAGGCTTCTATTAAAATGATTTATCACGTTAGGGAATTGTCGAGCACCACCGGCTCGACGTCCGACCGGGAATCGGGATATCTCAGGATTAATCCTAATTTTATGCGCCGCGTTTGTGCCCGCTTAATGGCGGATATATGAGCGCCGGCATTTAATCGCGTGGGAATCGAGCGTCACGCAGCCGCAACTGTCGTATATTTCGTCATATAAAGAAAAAAAAGAAAAAAAAAAAAAAGAACTGATCCCTGTTCGTATTTATCATTCGTTCTCCGAGGCAATACGAAATTAAAATACATCGAAGTTTGTTTTGAAATGAATCTTCTTCGATCTCTCGCGTTCGACGAAATTGCCTATCTGTCGCCGACTTGAATGATTCCTGATTCATTATTTTTAACTATTTATTTCTAACGGAAAAAAAAGAAAGAACTGACCCCTGTTCATATTTATCATTCGTTCTCCGAGGCAATACGAAATTAAAATACATCGAAGTTTATTTTGAAATGAATCTTCTTCGATCTCTCGCGTTCAACGAAATTGCTTATCTGTCGCCGACTTGAATGATTCCTGATTCATTATTTTTAACTATTTATTTCTAAAGAAAAAAGAAAAAGAAAGAACTGATCCCTGTTCGTATTTATCATTCGTTCTCCGAGGCAATACAAAATTAAAATACATCGAAGTTTGTTTTGAAATGAATCTTCTTCGATCTCTCGCGGTCGACGAAATTGCTTATCTGTCGCCGACTTGAATGATTCCTGATTCATTATTTTTAACTATTTATTTCTAAAGAAAAAAGAAAAAGAAAGAACTGATCCCTGTTCGTATTTATCATTCGTTCTCCGAAACAATACGAAATTAAAATACATCGAAGTTTGTTTTGAAATGAATCTTCTTCGATCTCTCGCGTTCGACGAAATTGCTTATCTGTCGCCGACTTGAATGATTCCTGATTCATTATTTTGAACTATTTATTTCTAACGGAAAAAAAAAAAAAAAAAATGTCGAAGCACTCTAAAGTCAAGCCTCGTTGCTTCAAAGGCCTTGAAAGCGCGGAGGCGCGGCTTCAGAAATATCCTTGATCTCACGATCTTAACGTAGACTGCCTTTTGTTCCGCGTTCTCGTCGAACGACGTAACTGCGTTGCAATTAGGCGACGATGATCTCACCGTGCATCGTTTACCTTACGTAAAGTAAGATTCTTCCTCGCACTGGACAATCGAAATATTCTCCTTAACATAATGACAATTTCGAACACTCGTTTGACAGAACTTTCATCCAGAGTCTTCCGGAATTACCACTGGAAAACTCGAATATATTTTATATATTTTAAACTCGGACATTACGACAGATTATACTTCCCTAGGTAGCTGATGGCTTGACGAGAGATCAGGCAGACGTGGCTTAATCAAAACTAACACTCGAGAGGATTTACAACGAATTTTATGAACTCTCTCTCTCTCTTCTCTCTCTCCGATATACCGGGTCAGAATCTCGTTACACTTGTTCACGTGGGCCGTGGCTAATTCGAACGTCGGGCTCGCGCTATTCGGTTACAGTCGGTGCGCGCTGATAACGCGAGAAAATAATGGAAAAGTCGTATCGTCATCCTCGTCCGCCTCGCAGACAAAGAGAGAGGGAGAGAGAGATGTCCTTCCTCTTTCTCGTCTAACTTCACTTTGGCAAATTATCCGCTGAAACGAAATCCGGTTCGTGAAGGGTTGGAGAGAGAGAGGAGAGGACGCATTACGATGGAAATTACCAAGTTTCGCATTTCGTAACGCACGAAGACAGCAAGAGGAGTGAGAGGGTGGTGTTCACCTATTCTCCGCTTTCTCCTTTTTTATCGAATTTCTTTCTCTCGCTTGTCGCGATCTGTGACACGCTGCGCGTGCATTTTGCCGAATTTTCACTGAATTACCGCGTTATTTAAAAACTTGCCAACTCCGGACCCGAAGCGGATCAACATTCGTCTCCATTCTCGTTTCGATCGCCCGAGTTTCTTTTCTTGTCTTGCGAGAAACGGATAAAATACGCTTCGAACAAACGTTGGAAATTTACCCTTCTCGCGCGACTTTTATTTATTGGAACAGAGATGTCGAAGAATCAACTTGACCACGTTTTAGTTGTTTAAAGAACCGTGTAGAACAGTACCATGCGATGTAACTGTCGAACAAACGTCAGCACGACTGTCAAACAATGCAATCAAATAGATGAAATATAGACAAAATGAAAATCGTCTGTTTATGCCCGTGATTTAGGTTTAATTAGAGGAAAAGTAATTAGAAGATTAGAACCGAACGCTGTACATACATGAAGCATCGCAAGCAAACGCTGTGAGACTGTTCGACACAAATCTGAACAGCGTCTTATAATAAAACAGAGTATGCAAGCTTTCATTTATTTCATACTTCACGAAAAAATATAAATAATTTAAATTGTTATAAATATTATAAAATATTATAAAATATTAACTTATTATAAAATAATAATATAATTTATTAATTAAATTAATAAATATAAATTATTTAAATACCAAAAAAATATTTTCTACGTTCACAAAATGTCTGACAAAAATTATAAAAATCTGATCCAATTTTGACCAATTTGGTAGCTCCAGTTTAAACACACGCTACGATGTGATCTACAATTAAAAGTTTCCTTTCTCCAACGTTCATTTCGATTGCAAATTTCAAATATAACACGTTGCTGTTTCTTCGTGAGATTCTGGTATTTTATGAGATCCCGGCAAAGTATCAAGCGCGGCCCTCAATGTTCGTGCAATGAACATTACTTGGAAAAATCCTGCGAACGGGTCTCTGGCAATTTTATTGGCCAAACATATTAAGAAAAATAATCTGTGGGAGGGACTGGTCGCCGCGTGTGGCAAGCTATGTATTTCGCGGAGCCTTCCCGTAAATCGCTTAGTTTACGACGCGTTAAGTATCTTGGCTGGCTGAAAAATCGAGGGAATCTCCGCAACGCGTTGGAAATTTCGCCACCCGTCGAGCGATGGAAAATTTGCGACAAGCGTGGTTTCGCAAAAGAAAAAAAAAAAAAAAGAAAAGAAAATGAAAAAGAAAACTGCGAAACGGACAATGGGGGATAAATTCGAGCGGCTTTATTCCGTCGATGAGCCACGAAACGTGCAGCACCTTCGTAAAGGGGGGCGGAGGAGAAATCAACTCGAGGAACAGAAATTTGCTATAAAAGCTAGCTAGCTAGAAGTTTACAATGGAAAATTTAAAAAATTAAAAACTGTAGACTTTTACAGAGCGCGAGATTCGAGATCTCGTCGAGTTTTGTAAGTTTATCAATACTTAGTCCAGCGAGTGTTGAAAAATTCTTCACCGAATATCACACACACACACACACACACACACACACACACACACACACACACACATACACACACCAATCAACGTTCTATCCAATTAATGGATTATAGATAAAAACACTGTGAATTTGAATTTTAAAAGTTACCGCGCTGTAGAAAATTGTGAAAGATAAATTGATAGTAATAACAGTAATAATAATAATGACAATATGACGGTAACAAGTGAATAAAAAAAGACATTGAATTTTAAATACAGACTTCTTCTTTCAACGAGTGAAATTTCTGTTGAAGTTAACAGCAGCCTCTTCCTGATTTGCCTTTTCAGACGAAAGAGAAACCGCGCACAGTGGAAGTTGAGGATCAAAACGATCCAAAATTGCTCCGTGGCACAAATGCGAGCAATTCCAATTAATTTATTCACGAGCCCCCGAGGGGATATCGATCTCCAATCTGGCCCATTTATAATTTTCCTTCCGCCTTTCAACGAAGATTGACGTTTCATAAATTATTTATGAGACCCGGGACAGAAATTAGAAGAAAAGGCTAAAATTGATATTCTCGTCAAAATTTTCAGAGCAGGCTTCCAGATAGTAGAACATTCCGGAAGGAAGAATTTATTACACCTTTCTTTTTTTTTTTTTTTTTGCACAGCGACCCTGTGTTTTAAATGCACCGAACGCTCTTTACGTCTGACGATCCTTTTTCGCCAGCTGGGGCAAATTTGCATATCCGAAACGTTGAAAATTAAAGCGCGTTAGGGGAACGAGGGGAAATTTAGAAACTTAAAGTGTATCAGGGAAAGGACTGACGTTTCACTCCGAGGTACACCAATTAGCGTTATCGCGAATTTATACAGCGATTACCTTATCACTAATTTATTTATGGTTTCGCGTAAAAGTAGCGCGATACACCGAAGATATTTAAACACACACACACACACACACACACACACACATACGTGCGTAATTAGCATTCTATGTAGTGTAACAAATCAACGATAAGCTGTAACCAGCGAGCCACACACGGTAAAATTTACCCCCGCTCTTGCCCAAGTTAGGTTCCAACGTAACAGGACGGAATTTTCACAGGAAATTCTACAATTCCACGTTCTTCACTTTGGCCCAAATTAAAATAAATTACGATGACCTCGACAAATAAACAAGAGAGAAAAATCACTGCTTGAAACCTACGGTTGAAAGGATCTTTCGAAATTAGAAAAAATTAAAAAAAAAAAAAAAAAGACACGGGAGCACAGGTTGCGTTTTCAAACGAACCAACGACCGAGGAGTTATTTCGAGTCGGCGATTTCCCGGCGAATCGTTCCGTACAAAGGCGGCGAAAGGGGTCAAGCGAGGAGGAGAAGTTGGAAAAAGTCCGACCGTGCCGCGTCTTGAGGTTCTTACGTATAACGCTGTTTACGTATAACGTGTATGTATGTACGTCGGTGCCGTAAAACTCTCGACTCGCGTAATAAAAATTCAACTTACCCGCGACGCGACGAACTCTAGGCCATTTTGACAATTTTCCTTCTTTTTTTCTATTTTTTCTACTTTTTTCCTTTTTTTTCACGAGGGACGAAACGCACGTTTCGAGCCCATTAGATGTTAATGGCCGCGGCCGGAATAACGGCGAAACAGGGCTAAAAGAGGGTGAGAGTGGGGGTGGAGGAGGGCAATTGCGAGGAAATAGACGTGTCTCTCGAATGGATTCGATAATGCCGATCCACGAAACGATCGGAACTATTTACGATAAATTATCCTCGTTCTTTTTCTCTCTCTCTCTTTTTTTTTTCTTTAAACCTTTCACACTTCAGTTCCATTGCAGGGTAGAGTAAGTTGGAAATGGCGATTAGAGTGCTTCGTTAAATTGGTTTTCGCAGGCGTGAAGTTTCCCCGCCCCTCCTGCGTCCTGTCTCGCTTCTTTTTTTTTTTGTAGGAAACTTTGTTACTCGTTTGCGGGGAGGGAGGATAAAAGAAAAAATTGCTCGAAACAAATTCTGAATTTTCACAGCCGAATCCTATAAATCCTATGAGTTCGAGCTTCAAGTTGGACTGCTCTGATACACTCTGATAAATTTTACAGTCAAACTTCTCATCCTCTCCTTAGGCTCTTCGCCCCAGGTACAATAAACAAATTGTCCCATTATTTGAAATTGATAATTCGTAAACGTTATTTTTAAACGTTCCAAGCTCTTTGTTGTCTCGCTGAAGGTATCGTTTCGAATCTCGATCGAACGAATTGATAATCGTTAATCCGTTTTTCTTTTGAAACAGATTAATTATCTTTCATCGACGGATCAAACCTTCGGTTTCAATGTACGCGAAACGCGCGCACGTAAATTACTATTTCTGCGCTTCTGCGATTACCCACCGGCTCGACAGACTTTACAATGGTGCAGACGTAACCTGCGGGTTTCGCGCAGGATTCGGCAGACTTTTTAACAGAACAGCGTTCCATTGGGAGGGTGTTCCAGCAAGAGAGAGCTGTGGAGTTTAGATAGGGTTAATTAGAGTCGCAGCGTCAACAGAGAGCACCCGACACGGCACAAAGTAGAAACCCACCGGACAGAGAATTGAACAGTATTGGCACACGCACACGACGGTGCCGAGTTTCTCGTACAGCCACAACACACACACACACACACACACACACTGGCGTTAATAATAAACTACAACGATCGCCTGTGCGTTCCGAGCGACGAAAGGAATTTATAATCGAGCGGTCCATTCGCAAATCCAAAGGCCAACTTGGAATTCTATAATTTGGACAAACGCCACTGCACACCCCTATCCTTTGATCGTCGACGAGTAAATCGATCGATTGAGTGACAATCAGTGAACCGTTTAAGAAATAAAAACGAAATCAGACGAAAGTCCAACAGCTCGAAGATGAAGGAAGAAAAATTAAGAGAAGAGAAGAATTAATTCAACGCACGATACACGGATGTTGTCGACGAGTAAATCGATCGATTGAATGACAATCAGTGAACCGTTTAAGAAATAAAAACGAAATCAGACGAAAGTCCAACAGCTCGAAGATGAAGGAAGAAAAATTAAGAGAAGAGAAGAATTAATTCAACGCACGATACACGGATGTTGTCGACGAGTAAATCGATCGATTGAATGACAATCGAATGTGAACCGTTTAAGAAATAAAAACGAGATCAGACGAAAGTCCAACAGCTCGAAGATGAAGGAAGAAAAATTAAGAGAAGAGAAGAATTAATTAAACGCACGATACACGGGTGTTATCGACGATTAACAAAACGCAACGAAATTGAATTTTTTCCGCTTGGCCAGCGACTGGAACTGTTCCCGGCTCGATACAGCGGCTCGTAAAATGCTGTTTTCGAATTTTTTCCTTTCTTTTTTTTTTGGTTTTTTCCCTTTCTTCCTTTTGGTTTCGTATTCATACAACATCATGAAAATTTGCCATTGTAACCGCGAGAAAAAGTTGGTTACCGATGTTCACTCTCTCTCGGAGCTACGACTTTTACCGGAATTGAATTCTCCGGGCCAGAGAGAGAAAGAGAGAGAGAGTAATTGAAACTGTACGCGCGCGTGAAAAAAGCTTTTCCTAATTAACATTCCCCGCTCTCGTACAAAACGCGGCAATTGAAGCGGATCGCGGTTTTTGCAACAATGTGCATTATTAAACCAGAGAGAGAGAGAGAGAGAATCGTGCTCTTACATCTTTGAACGTTCCTGTTTTGGTTCGGTTGATTAACGAGCCTGATGGTTCAGACAGAAAGCGTGCTCGAATCCACGAATTTCACGATTTAATTCTGTAATTAAAGCTATGATACATCACATCTCTAAACATCGTTCCAAATCTTTTCTTCATCGTGTTTCGCGACTGTTGTTTGGACGTGGATTTTCGACACGGTTTTTGGAAATCGAGAGTAACTTGTTAAGGCGTTTCAGTCGATTGCCTTTGTAACTTTTATTAACTTTTGTGTCGCACCTCTCTCGCGTCCATCCTGTCGCCGGGGCGATTGATCAAAAGTGAAATATGATTTCGAATAATATCGAGCCGGTTTGGATTTATTGCACGAGCGCTCCTCCGTTTCGCGGGACGGGTATAAAATTCTGTGCCACAGTGAAAAGTATCGGCGACTATTGTTTGTGTGAGGCAGTAGAGTTTGAAAAATATATTTACAAGATTTACTACGCTCTCGTACGTAGGAAATAATTATTTTTTACGTGGCATTATAATTTTACGTTGCATCCACTTGCTTATAGATTCTCTGTTCAGAAGAGTCATTAGTGTATTTTATTAAATTTACATCTTTTCATTTGACAGTTTAATTCATAGTGCCATTGAAAAATACATCGTACTATAAAATATTGTAATACATCTGTTTCTAACGTGTAGAGTAATCGAAGGCTGTGATTTATTTACACCGTTTTAATTACTTTCTCTAACGAGAAATTCGCTCGTCGTTTCGCAGAAACGAGATGAACGCGAAGGACTTTCGCCTTTTTTTTTTTTTTTTAAATTTCGACCGCTGAAAAATGAAACAACTTGTTAGCGTATTAAAATGAACCTTCCGCGATAACTTGGAATTTTTCATCTTTTTTAATTAGAGTGAAACGCGATCGAGCGTTTCGAAAGTTTGTTGAGAAAAAAGAAAAGAAAAAAAAAGGTGCTCCAAAAGCGAACTGCAGCAAGTTTCGTCGTCGAGACTAATTTCCAGCTTTCTGAAATTCGATTTTCGTTTATTGTAACATTTCCAGTCCGTCGATTAGAGCGGAATTTGATATAAAAATCTGATAAACTATCGCTTGTATCGCGGCGAAAAAAAGAGAGAGAGAGAGAAACGCGCGGTCTAAAATTTAAAATTTAAAATCCGAAGCATCTGAAATTTAAATTCAAATTATTTGGCTCTAAAATGCAATATTTGCCACGTCAATCAATACGCAGTTTTTTCACGCAAGTCCGCCGAAATGAACATAAAATCCCATAAATTTTCGCCAGAAATTTTGCTTGTTTTGTACGTTAATAACAGCTGGTATTAGAATCGATATAATTACGGGTATTGGATTAACTGGAGCGTTCCACGTTTCGAAATTTTTTACTCTGTCGGCAGCTTCCTTCGCTTAACTTCAATTCCTGCCACGTACGATGTTGCTTCAACTCAGAAGGAACACAATTGTTTTTCGTCAGAGAATTCGCGGCATGTATCTTCCCAGTAAGTTTCTATAAGCGATAGTTTCGCGTAATTTTGGTCCACTTGCAACTAATTCAATTATTTCCAACGACCAACGGTTACCATCCTCAGTTGTTAACTGACAAATAACTGTCCTGCTTTCTGTCTGAATTTTGCGTGAACCGAAGCCCAATTTTGGCAAGTCCAATTATTCGAGTTTCTCCTCCGTAGCGTAACTCTACACGGCGAAGGATATTTTACAGAGAGAGAATATATATATCGTTGTTCGTACATCGACGTTACCGACGCTTATAAACCGTAGACGGTTGTCTCGCCTATGAAATACGAAATACCAAGAAATCCAATAGCCGCAACGATCCACCGCGTTGAAGTGTCATCGTCTTTTATAGAAACCGCGTTCAGAAACCTCGACAGAGAGGAAGGAAGGAAGGAAGGAAGGAAGGAAGGAAGGAAGAACTCCGAGTATCACGTCCCCTTTGATGTCGTAGCATGTTTCATTCCCTGCAATAACTGCGCAGGCTCCTTTGTTACATGACCCTGAAACAAGATCGTTTCGCCCTTCAGCGGATCATCAATTAAATTAACTCGGTGCACAGACGCGAATCCAACCCTCAACAGCCAGTGACATAGCCTTTAAGGCTCGCGTTAGTTATGGGCTCACGTGGCGCTAGTGTCGCCTCGTACGTTCCCACCGCTTTGGAACGTACGACAGGCAACGAACAGTTGGAATCTCTATCTTGCTTGATACTCGATTTGACAATTTCGAATCGACAATTTTCAATCTTCTTGCAAATTTAAACTGAACGGTTATTCCTATTCCGACCGAGAACCGAAACTTCTAACTTTCGTTTGCCAGATGCAGTTTCTCCTCGAAATCGCCAGCGAACGCGTAGAATTTCCGCACAATGGCGCCAGACGTCTCCGTTCCGACGAATCAAACATTTCACAGGCAAATATCTCACCGAACGCACGCTCCGCAACACGATTATCCGACCTAATTGATATCTATAGAACAGTACTGTACATGCTCCCGCTGTTTCTAACTTTCGCCGGGCGTTGAATCGTTACCGATACCGAGCGTCTGAAATTTCAACTGACGTTTCGGATCAAATGTATCCAATTTTCGTCCGTGTCGGATGCCTCGGCGATGCGCTCGTGTTGCGCGACGTAGCGACGGATTCGGAAACTTTGTCGCTGCTCTGTAGACGCTCGACTGGCAGAAACGAATCGTAGAAAGTAGAAACGAAGAGCATCGAAGTTTCGTCGAAACTGTAAAATTTTCTCTCTCCGACGCGGATTCTCTGCTGGATCGAAGAGAGTCAATCAAGGTGAAACGCAGAGATCGCGATGCGCCTAGGAAAAGAGTAAGAGAGAAAGAGAGAGAGGGAAAGAGAAGATATGAAGAGCAGTGTCGGTGACACATAGCGTGGCGCACTTAACGCGCGCGCAATAAACCACCGCGGAATCCTTTGTCGAGCCGCGATCGAAGTGGCGAACTATATTCGAGCAATCGAAGCAGGTGAACGAGCACGTAGCGAATATAACAGGGGGCGAGGTTGGTGACTCGCGTGTCCCGTTTAGCCTGTAAGAGCAACAGGTACCGTTACCAACGACACAAAGCAACGGCGGAACGCGAGTATTCCAATTAATCGAGAAATTTTGCTGATTCAGCCCGGTATTTCGTAGCCGAGTCGAGTGATTTTCGGTCTGCTTTACTTTCGATTACAGGCACCACGGATATTTCAACGATTCGCTTATAGTTCGCATCTTCTGACGAACGAGTTAATCGTGACGAGTTGAACATTCGACGATTTCTCGATGAAAATTTGGAATTGATCGTCGACTTATTCCTCCAATAACGTTGTTCGTGAAAGATTCTCTTCTCATTTATGGGAGATCTCTCGTCTACGAGTTCGGCAATTGGGATGATTGAAAGAATTTGAAACGTGGCGCCCGTTTCTGGGAAGTTTGCACGTGAAAATATTCAGAGAACTGTACTTTTTACAATATTCGATGCATAAACGCAATAACGCTGTAACACGATGCACGATGTACGTCATATAATAATTACGCGATACATGAAATGATCATTGTAATTTATTAATTTGTATGAATAATATTATGATGTGTTATGATATAATATTATTACACTTATTTATATTGTATATTATAATACAGTGCTACAAAAAATATTGTAATATAACATATAATGTAATAATATTATTATGTATTATAACACAATATTATTCGAAAGAGATAATTTCTCAAGACGCGAGAAAGAATCTAGAAAAAATCTGGATATCGCAACGAGTACTCGTTTGAGTCGACATTTTCGGAGAAGCTCAGGTTGTACAGAATTGTCGACGTCCAAACAGGAACGTCGACATCTCGCAATTACAGATTTCAGGGCTGCGTTGCACGGAAGGGTAGTCGCCAAAGTAACGGGTGGAGGGGCAAACCCCTGAGTTTCAATGGCATCAATTCCGAGCCATTTGCTCGGTAGCGACCGCGTTTCGTACTTGATCGATTTAATCCATCTAATTGGATTAGCATGACGGGACTGCGTCGCCGGGTAAACTCGCCCGTGAATTATCGCAAACAGCGAATAATTTCGTAATGGAAGTTTCCCGCGTGGTTTTCCGTGATTTTCTGATCACGTCGCCGACTTTTTCCCTCTGTCGTTCCCGAATCAACCGTACCCACGAAAAATTAATTACCGCGCTAATTAAATACCGATCTCCTTTAATAGATCAATGTGGACAGAGTAAACGGTGCAATGAATTTTCGAAACCCTCCTTCACAAGTAAATACGAGGTCCGAATGGACCGAGTCTATTTTATCCATTGAATAAAATTATATGATAATATTACGATAATGTTAAATAAAAGTTATCATAATATTAATAATAATATTATATTATTAATAATAACATTTAATAAAAATATTATTAAATATTGTCAATATTATTAAAATTAAAAATATTATTATAATATTTTATAAGAATATTATATTATTATAATATAATTATAATATTATTACTAAATATAATATAATATTTTACAATAATATTATATTATTATAATATAATTATAATATTAAATATAAGTATAAATATAAATTAATTATAAATATAATAATATTATGTTAGTGTAATATTAATTATAAGTATAAAAATGAAATAATTATAAATATAATAATATTATGTTATTATAATATTAATTAGAAGTATAAAAATGAAATAATTATAAATATAATAATATTATATTATTATAATATTAATTATAAGAATATTAAATAAAATTGACAAAACAAGTTGCACCTCAGGTAAAGGGAAACGTTAGCTTCCTCTTTCACGGTGGCGTTTCACCCAAGGCTGTCCTTTTATCAGCGAAATCTCGGTTGTGTGCATGATCGACATACCGCAGAAAGGGAGGCTTTCAGCCCCGTTTCTCGCAGGGGAAGCAACAGGTTCGCTCGTCCCTGCCTAAAAGAATGTGCATCCCTCAAGGAACAAGCATTACTCAAAAAGTTACCGTTTCCTCGACAAGGAAAGAAAGAGGTCTCCAGTTAACTATTCCAGATCCCCCTTTGGAAACTGGCGAACACTTGGCTCCGATGCCGAACTGTGATCACTGCGAATCGATTAATTGTCTCTCTCAGCCTCTCCAGAGCCACTCCTTTTATCGAAAACTCCTTTTATCGGTTCTACCTGCTCCATCACCTCGATTCTCTCGATCTTCCACTCGTTGCACGTCTACTTTCGTAGATTCTCTAATTATCGTGTATCGTCGCTAATAGACTTCTCTCGGTTTCACCGGATTATGACAGAGTGTGATCGCGTATCGAGTTAGAACTTTTTTAACAACAACACTTTTCTCTTTGACAAAAATTCAGTTGCCGTGTGATAAACACGTGCAACAATGCGGATAAGGGTTTCAAGGCGCGAATGATGAGACGCGAGTTACTCTAATCACGGGCTGGTGACGAGAAGTTCTAGAAACCTTCCCTACATTTGCTGATTGGAGTATCAACGTGCTCCCAGCTCTGCAACTCCTCAGAGTCCTTTGGAAAGACCGAGATCTTGTTACGCGAGATGGGATCGCAAGTTTGTCGCAAGTGTGACTAATCATCAAGTAATTCAAGCTGAGATTTTTGACCGACAAGTCCTCAGTCAATCTTCGTCTAAGCAAATCCTTCAAACTCGATATCTTGGTCTTAATCAGACAGACCTGCGAAGCTGTCTGAATCGGGTAGAAGGCAGAATCAGGCTTATTGTATTCAATAAAAGTCCAGTTGAAAACTCTATCACGTGCGAAACATCTGTAGAGCAACGTCCAGACGACAACTTGGAGAAAAAATCGAATCTGATTGCCTACACCTCAGCCTACAATTTTTCTACAAACAAACGAGAATATTTGGCCCAAAAATTGCGATATTTCCATAGTTTTAAGTATATTGAAATATAACAAGTAATAAATTTATTACACAGGCGAAACAAATAAATTTATTGTACTTATTAGTAATTTCTGTCCAGTGATATACCGATGAATTCAAAAAAGGAAGACGAATTTATCGCATACGGTTTGGTCACTCGTTACGGTCCGTGAATCAGTTACTAAACGCAAGTGGTTAACCACCGACTTTATGTTAATCATTTCTCACGGCTCAGATTATCGCGGAGATTACTTCTCCTCGGTAGAAACGTTGAAAAATTGCAGGTATTCGTTTCGCAAGTGCCAGTCGCCCGCTCCTTTTCCCAATCCGTACCGTCACGCTGACAGAGATGGTCTTCGCCGTGTCTTTACGTCGTTACTTCCGGCCACGGTGGTCCTTCTCCCTCGACCGTGGCTCTCTTTCTCTCCTTGTCACTCTCACGCGAGTCGATATCTAACCGCCTGTTGCACCGTCCCCATCCCGAGGAGACCGTGGAAAACGAACCCACGGTCACGAGGAACAAGCTTTCTTCGTAAAACACCGATCCTCCGGGTCAGGGATTGCGGATAAATTGGAAGGGGCAATTCTACAATTCTCGCTCGATAAACCCAGCCGTCTTGATGTATTCCGTTTCTCAAACTTTTCTCTTCCCGCTGGGAGGAAAGTGTTCCCGAGCACTTTGACGCTTTTAATTTTTAGTTGGAAAACAGATTAACATTCTCACACACACACACACACACACACACATATTCTCTTTTTCTCTCCTTTCTCTTTTTTTCTCGTCTGTGAAAGCGAGACGCATTGCAGTTACGTCACGTTCCAATCACGGAGTATCGGCTCGTTACATAATTCCGCTTAATTCCAATGGCGGACGGCTTATTAGCGGCGATGATTAACCCTTCACGAGGTGTTTTACGCTCCGCTTGTGTTTTAAAGCGTCGAGCACGTGTCGTGCAAACGTGCACCAACGGTTGCAAACCGCACGGATCGGAGAGACCACGTTCGGAATTTTCGCAGCTCGAGTTAACGATTGACGTTAATCAACGCGTGGAAAAGATTTTTGGAAATTATTGTGCAATTATTTACCGAGACGGTTGCGCAAATTTCGCGTAAACGTTGTTTGTTCAAACAGCAGCGAGTTTGTTCATTACTCCGGGACGTTGTAATTAAAATTGAATAATTCATACCAATTTTCGCGTATGCAATCAAACTGCAAGTTTGACGTGTTAATGTTAAACATCGCCCAGCATTATTTCATTGAGCAACTCTCGTTCTCTTCGTTCTTCTGCAAGGCCACGGCCAAATCTGTGCAAGTCCACTCGAACCGACCAGTCAGAGCTGATCGATTGCCAACGCGATCGAAATTTAAACTCACAAGTCCGCAAGTCGTGTCGTGTTCATTACCGGCGAATGCCCCGAACTTCGAACTTTGACCGGGAAATTTCAATTCGACAGGCTTCTGATTAGAGGGACACGCGAGGAAACAAAATGCCGACAGAGAACCGACAATCAATGTGTAACTATGTAGGTGTTCGATCACCTACGGGCACTCGCGGCAACAATATGTTCAAGCTCGTCAAAGTGGCACGGAGATTATTTCCCGCGACACGACGAATCACCGTCCCGTGTCGAGGAATGCTCCTGGAATTTCATTAAGAACGTTTCGTTTGGCCGCCGTTAAAATGTTTCAAGCGTTTTAATCACACGTACGCGCCAGTCGATCGTCGCACAACCGACGCCAATGACGGTGAAAAATTGCCAATTGGTAATAATTTCAAGTGATACAACTTTAAACAAGTAAAACAGAGACAGTGAATTTCTTTCTCAGACTTTCCTCCATGAAAATTAACTCCCACTCTCTTCCACGGAACTATTTTCTCTGTCTTTCTTTAACTTCAACAGCTACAGCAAAGAAAATGACTGTGGCGGCGACACTGTCAACGCAGTGGAGGGGATAGCGCTAGCGGTTAGGAGAGTGGGGGCAAGTGTCGCCAATTAGCCACCCTTGATGCAAAGAAAGATCTCTGCTTAATCTCGTTTTTAAGTTGACGCGAAATTTCCACTTTGACAACTCGTAGTAAGTTTCTCTCCCGAAAATGTTCTTTCGTCACGCGCAAGATGAGGTTACTTTTAACCACGAAAATCGTAAAAGTCCAAACGCGTGTAGAAACTTTATAATTATAAAGTCCCTTTCGTTGCCAAATTTACCATAATTTTGAAACTTTCTTTTTATTTTATTGTTAACTTGAAACATTAGAATGTTATGAATTTTTGTTTCACTGTGTTTAGACGCTCAATAGAACGGTAAATAAATTTCAAGGAGACTTCAGCCTTCGAAGTTACTAGAAAGAAATCTTTCAACGTTTAAATTTTTACAATTTTCGGTAAAGAAAAAAGAAGAAAGTAAAATCGTCATTAAAAGAAAAGAACAGACAGACTCGCGAAGCGAAATGCTAAAAAGCTTCACGTTTTAAAACGATACCAACCGAATCGTTCTTTCACAAAGTTACATCAGCGTGCGTGTCTGTATTATCGACAATCTTTCACCGTATTTGGTGCAATTATGCTCCTCGCTGCGCATCCTCTTCTGTTCCACGAAATTTAGATCTGCATTGGCGCACGTTTGCACTGACTGCGATATTCGCGATAACAAGTTGCAAACCAGTCAGTCGGCCGATGAAAAGAAACGGAAACGAATTAACTCTCTGACACGACAACTGACGTCAGTTAATTTGCCACGCGTTAGCTAAGTTCGCCATCGCGATGGCGAATTTCGCCGGCGGCCAGTCGGGCGATTAATGCGCGTCGCGGCGGTCGCTCGCGTTTAAATTCCAGCCCTGATCCCTCGTGTGATTTTCCCTCGGTCAGCGTTACGTGTGTGACCGGCCCCGCGCTGACCGGCAATTTGTCCAGGTCGCGAAACACCGCGCGTCTATGGAAACACGATGAGAAATCGCGATTTCGCTCGATTTATGAAACGCCAACGCTCTGCGGAGAATCGGCAGAGCGCGCGAATATTTGGCTGACAGATCCTCCGGTGTCATCGGTATATATATATATATATAGAGAGAGAGAGAGAGTTCTGTTTTTCGATTGGTACAAGTAGATGAATTGTTCAATCGTCGCTTGCAAAGAAATCATCAAGAAATTGTACCAAGAAATTCGGATGAATCCGAATGAGCTTGAAGAATTTTAATTTTTGCTTTCAATTTGGGGAAAGAAGGGCTGTTTTACTTCTATTCTCATATTTTAATATTCTTATTTATAGCTTATATTTTTTATATTTTTATATTTTAAGTGCATAAACAGTCTTGGCAAGAGATGCTAGACTATCGCGGAATAAATTTGTTTCCGAAGATCGTGGGATTCCTCCCGTTGAGTTAATAAATCGCCATGAATCTCTGAACGCAAAGAAAGAGAAAAGAGACGCAGGGGAGATCGTCATCCACGCGATAATGTGTCGTCGAGTTGGTTAAGTTTAAAAGCTCGGTCTTCTTTCTTTTTCTTTTCGCTCGATCAAGTCGAAGATCTCGCAGCGCGCCGCTTATAAACCCGGTAATGGTCATTAAGCGCGCGAACAAATAACGTTCGTTATCGGGATTTCAGGGCACGTGTATCAGCGAACGTGATACAACATTAGAGGCGGTTTGACAATTTCCGTGCTCTGTTTGCGTAATACTCCCGCGCCGAGTGTCCGAGCGGTTTGCATTAACGTTATGGAACGGACTCTTTGCCGCGGACGTGTTCATTTTCTCTGTCTCCGCGGTGTCGGAAGAACGTCGACGAAATTCACCTAGCCCTTTGCGCGAGAGCCTTGCTGCTTAGCTCGGTGCCGATATTAACCGTAGTTAACCAGTTGCGCTGGCAACTGATTGCGGACCATAACGAGCGACCAAACAAAATAATTACACAATAATTCGTCGCTTTTCGTATTGAACACGTCGGTATGACATCACTAGGATAGAAATTTATTGAGAAGTAATAAGTTTATTATTCGTTTCACTTGGGTTATACTCGAATATAGTTGAAACTGTTGCAATTTTGGGACGAAAATGTTGCAATTTTGGGAAAAGTTCTCGACGTGCGTGGCACGTCATTCCAGCGCAAGTTAAGTTATAAAGAAAATCATTATAATATAGGATACACAAGTTTATATATTTTACGAAGAATCATGTTTTATATCTATAAAGTGTCTAAACAAACAAACAAAAATTATCAATTGGTCATTTTGACGATTTTGGTAATTCCATTTGTTTAGTAAGAACGTGGACGTTGTTTCTCTGTGAGAAAATATTCTTTTCGTAAGAAATTTTGCACGGATCGAAAAAAAAGTATAAAACACTGAAATACTAAAATTATAAAGAGGAAACAGTCCTGTCCCAGTTAAAGATAGGGTCGTCAATCGCAGTGGTCGATTATCACACTTTTCAGACTTTTTTAAAGCATTGACTCGGAATCTTGGAAATTTTCTTCTCGAGGAATCTCGCGATGAGTGAGACAGTACAGTGAAAATTGTTCGAAACGTAACGTGCAGTTGGAACGTCACGAAGAATTCGTCATGCTCGATACACACACACACACACACATACATATATACATATATATCACACTCGTTCGTCTGCGAGTTTGCTTAATCGAGTTATGGACGCTTCCGCGCACGACCCGTAATCTCGTTACGCGACCGAATGATTTCACTCGTAAAAACGTCCCAACTCCCTCCCCCGTGCACGCAGTCCGACCCGTTTTTATTATTAATCGAGCGGCGCCCGTTGCTCATCACGCCTGCCTCGTCCATCGTCGATTTTTCATCCCTGCTTCTTACGCGAGCGCGAAATTTGCTCGTCGAGCGAATTAAAATTAAAATTCCAGAGGCGAACTTGCTCGACTCTGTGCTGCATCGACGCGGCTGTCAATCGAATTGGGGAGGAGGGAAGAAAATAAAAAAAAAAAAAAAAAAAAAAAAAAAGAAGAGAACAAACCGAATTCGCCGCACGGTTTGTAAAACCGATAATGGTACTCGGCTTAAAAAGTTTCCGGCCGGCTAATTGCTTTATATCGCACTTTATATATCGGCTGGCTGGGAAACTCGGAAACGCTTGATACTCGGTTAACGCGTTCGAATCGCCATCAATCGGTTTGCAAAGGCACACGCAAACGGAACACTACCGGACACTTAATTTTCCGGTTTTCCATTAGTCTCGCCCTCCTTCTCCTTTCTTTTCTTTTTCTTCTCTCTCTCTTTCTCTCTATTTAGACCGTGCTCGAGAATAAAATCGACGACGAGAAGATCCGGTCGCAGTTTCTGAAAGGAGCACTCGCTGCTGGATATTGGATTTTTCATAAGCAAAAAAATCGGGAACGTTTCTAAACGAAATTAAGCCTTTATCGTTGTTTGAAACTTCGACGAGACTCGAGCGTCAACGCGGCGCGAAACGTCGTAAGAATATCTCGGACGTGAAGAAATTAACGAACAACTTTCGGGAGAAAAAATTCGCTTTGCATTTGGAAAATTAACATTCCGGGGGGGAATTAATTTCAGATCGTAATCCACCTCGGCGAAATTGAAACCATGGTGAAATCTTTTATTCAAACGTTTCAATCTCGCCACCCAGTCTGTCACTTTACTTCGAATTCCATCGACAATCTACGTTTCTCATTTGATAAATTCGATTTATCTAACGTTGGTCGCCCCTTCCGTTCCTTTGTGACTCGACGTCAGTCTTCATCGCACTTGATGTTTTATTTAAATTGCAAAAAAAAAAAAGAAAAGATAATTGAAAAATAATTTGGAGCGCAAAGGGCGAAAGATCATAAAAATTCCTTTCTCTCAGACATAGTTTGATCCAAACGTAAAAATTCCTTCGAAGAATGAACCGCGTCAGTTCTTTATTGTTCACAAGAAAATTCGAGAAATTCGATGAAATGAGCTTGAGAAAGATCAGTATAAGGGCTGATTTCGATCAACCGGGGAGAATAAGAGCGAGTTGCAAATTCGTACAAATTCACGCGTACAATTAGACACAACGGCACGTGAATTACACAATTTTCCGAGGTGAAAAGCGACTTCGTTCGCGTTCTCTTCTCTCGTTAAACGTTGTTATGCAAAGGCGTGCTCCTCCGCGCGTTAACGAAAGTTAATGAAAGTATCGCGACGGGCGAGCGCCGGGAAAAACGGGTTCGAGAGCAAACTCCTAGCGGGTATTAAAAGTTCCTCTTAAAAGAGACTCGGTCTTGTCTGTAATTTTTACGAAAGCGAGCAGAAATGACAATGTTTTCCTCGCCGCCTTCGCGAATTTCACCTCCGACGAACACTGGTCTGGCTGGTTGATCCGTTGATCTGATATTCGGCGGGATAAACCGTGAGGCGTCGCGTGTAAATTTCGTCGGGACGCGAGCAGACAGAAACGTAATTCCAAAGTTGCTGAAATTTTTCGAGCCGCGAATTCGAATTGCGAATGGCGAACATCACGACCAGCACGAAGATTGCTAAATCCCGTAATTTCGCGACAACGTGTCGCTTTCCACGTCGTTTCATAACTCTGCATTTGCATCGCACAACGCATTTCCGTCGCAACGGTTTGTAAAAATGTTCGAACGGTTCCGCGCCAGTCTGAAGAAAATACAGAGAATGGGTCAAACATCGCTTCCTACTGAAGTAAATCCGTGATTTCTTTCATTGCAATATTTTAAAAAAAATATTGTAACAATATTTATTGTAATAATATTGCAAATATTTCTTTTATTTATTTATTGTAAAATATTGTAATGATATTGTAAATGTTTTTTTATTTATTGTAAAATATAGTAACAATGTTGTAAATATTTATTTATTTATTGTAAAATATTGTAATAATACTGTAAATATTTTTTCATTTCGTTGTAAAATATTGTAATAATATCGTAAATATTTTTTTAGAGATTAAAGTAAAGGAAACCAACTCTTGTTACGAATAAATATACGCAAGGAAGAATTTCGAGGAAACCTCGAAACCCAGAGGAATGTTTCTCGAATACTAATGAAATTTCGAAGATTTTGCAACGCTCGACTACTCCCTGCTACTGATTTCTTTGTTTAAAACGGCAAAGTTCACGTTAACAGGCCAGAAAATTTAGCAACACCAGCAGCAATGTTGAAAAACAGCAGAAATTTGAGCTGGGGAACAATCTTTCAAACACAACGAAAAAATCATGTTTGAACTGAATTGGAATTTAATTTAAAATTAATGAAATTAGTTTTATTCTCACACCAGTTGCGGGAAGAAACTCTTGGCCCGCCCCGTAAATTCTGCAATCTCGAGAAATTGATTTCTTCGATTCGAAAACTGTCGCTCGATGAACTGTCGCGTTGTTACAGAATTCGCAAATTCGACCGAACTTTGCGTATTTGCCTACCAATGTCTGGAGACTGGGCGATGGGGGGGGGGGGGTAGTTTACCCTTTAAATTTCGCCGAGGAAAAGTTTTACTCGCGTTTGAGGGAAGGAAAGTTCAGTTTGCATCGACAGAAAGACAATACAGCGGCAAACACTTCTACTTTTCAATCCTCCTCCTCCTCCATTCCTCACACTCCTCCCCCCCCCCCTCCCCTCCTCATCGCGTTCTTTTTCTCCATTTCTCGCGAGATCGTTGCTCGACAGTTCCGGAGAACTTGCAGCTGTCAATGTACATCACTCTCTCAGTTGCACGTCTCCCGGAGGGGTAAACTCGTCAACGTGGAAATGTAACGTCGTCGGATCATTCTGAAAACGTAAACCTGTCGTGTGGGACCTGTCGTGTGGGACCTGTCCCGAGTTTGCCGCCATTTTGATTAGTCCGGACGCTTGTTAACCCTTGGGCGGCTTTGAGCTATCGTATATAAGTACGTAGCAATTTTACTAGAGAAATTGTGCACTATTGGAATAGGAGGAGAAATTGGAAACGTTATAGAAAGAAGACTGTTCTGAAACTTTTAAAATTCCCGGATTCCTAAGTTTCTAAATTTTCTTCATTTCTAAATTCCTGAATCTCCAGATTTATAAATTTTTGAAATCCCAGATTTCTGATTTCCTAAATTCTCAGATTTCTAAATTTCTGAATTTCTAAATGCTCAGATCCTCAAATTCTTAAGATGCTGAATTCCTAAATGCTAAATTCTCAGATTTCTAAATTCCTAAATTCTTAAATTCGCAGATACTTAAATTCCAAAATTTCTATTTCCCAGATTCCTAAATTTTTTAAACTTCTAAATCACTATATTTCCAGATGGCTGAATTTCTAAATTCCCAGATTTCTAAATTCTTAAATTCTACAATTCCTAAATCCCAAAATTCCCATATTCTTGAAATCCTAAATTCCCAGATTTCTGAGTTCCTGAATTTCTAAAATCCTAAATTCCTATGTTCCCACATCCCTTTATTTCTCAATTTCTAAATTTCTGAACTTCCGGACTCCTTGGGAATTGGTGAATTTCCAAATTACCAAGTGAAAACTCGTCGGACTCGCCGTTTCCCTTCCGATCCAATTATCAAACGACGAGTCTCCTCAGGGTCCTCGTCAGTTTCTCGTTACGAATGAAAGAACGCCACGAGAAACTCCCGTTCATAATTCCCCGTTGAAGTTCTTCTTTACGCGAGGTCTCGGTTACAACCTGTGTCTGCAACACACACACACACACACACACACACACACACACACACACACACACACACATGCACACACACACACAGAGATAGATGCAGAGAAGTCTCGTCTCTCTTTCTCGGGTACAGTTTCACGCCAGCGTGGCTCGGGAAAGAAAAAGAGGTATCCCTGTGATCTCGATGAGCGGAGCGGGTTAATCCGACGAGAAGCTCTCGAAAGGAAATCGCTGCACGGTGTGCTTCCACGCAGCCGTTCTTCCGGCGATCGCCAGAGTAAAAGTAAAAATCGTCGCGCCGGTGTTTTCCAGTCCGTTTGCGCGACAAAAGAGACTGTGTATTGCTGCCTCTCCCTTTCCACGAATTGGTCACGTCGAACTCGTCCAACAGACCGGGTTACTTTACGTAAAACCAAAGGAAAAAAGAAAAAAGCATCTCTCTCTCTGTTTGTCTCTTCCCCTTTTCCTTTGGTTCCTCAATCTCTTGCGTGCGCCTGACAGCGGACGAATAAAATCCCGTAGGGGTAAATTACGCTCAAAGTACGTTCGTGTCGCTCCCCTCCGTGTTGGCTGTTGCGTAACAAGTGGAGGAATTTTATGGGGAATTGAAAGGTGCATGGTGCGCACGTAACGTGGTAGAGCACGTTCCAGAGCGTAATAACGATCGTAATATTTAGCGGATGATGCAAATCCTCCGGTGCTGGTTACATTGCCAGATTTCGCCGCAACGGCGGAACTGCGGAATGAATACATGTCATGGCAAAACACAAGTCCGGCCGGGTGTGTGTTTGTTCGAGAGACGCGTGGAAGGCTGTTGCACAAGACATCTCGTTTCGTCTCGTTCCGCGCGTATATTGTCACGTGCAAATGGATTGAGCAACTTATGGTTAATTTATTTAACGATCGCTTGATTGCATGAATATTCAGGGTCCAGTGATACAACGTACGATACGGTCAGACGGTACGGACGTCTTCGCGCACGATCCACGCTTATTTTCGTTGAGATAATATTCCAAGTGAATCGAATCTCGCTACGCTTCGAGCATTTTCGAAAAAGAGAGAGAGAGAGATTATTTTTATATATTTTTTTTCATTATATTTCGTCGTTTCTTTTTCATAATGATTATCCTTCTGCAGGATGTACTTGAAGACTTTCGTGATTGATTGCCAACAGGGTCGGCCAAAAAGCTTCCACCCATCCATTTTTTTCTTTCTTTTTTTTTTTCTTAATAGGAAGAAACTAATTTCACTCGTTTTAAATTAAATTCAAAGCAGGACGAATTTTAAATTAAATTATTCGAGCATTTGTTTTAAAAATTATCTCTCTCAAACGTTGGAACAAATATATAACGAAAAAATTGCTTATTTTAGCAAGCGTGCTTTTTTTTTCTTTCTTTCTCGTTCGTGTTGGATTGTTTTTCAAATCGAATCCATCAAAGAATGATCATCGTATGGCCCCGTGCCCCATTATCCAGTCGGGAAAATGTTGTTGAAACTTCGCGCGCGAGTGAAACTCGAATTTGACCGGCGCCCGTCGTCCCAACAGTTGTTTTCGCAATTTTGGAAACACGAACGTGCCCGCCGAAGTGGACAGACTGGCGGAGAATCTCCAAAAAATAGGAAAAAGGAAAAAAAAATATATTCCGACAGTGTGCGAAATTCACCGCGCGACGAATAACAATTGAAGTTTTCATAACCGATGAAGTTTTAATGGAACCGAATAAATAAATCGTTATTCCATCCGCGGGGAGTGAAAATATAAAAATATTGGAATCGAGGAGCCATCCGAATTTCACTGCAGGTTTTCACGCCACTCTCTGATGGTTACTTTTCCTTCGTTTCAATTTCAATTTCGCGAACCGCGGCCATTCTCCAAAACTCGCCAAAGACATTCAACGTCAACGAAGAGTATCGTCCGCATCGTTGTCTCGACGAATCGAGAGCCGACCATCTTCGTTTTCAAATTCAGATCTGGATCAAATATTCTCCAAGAGTCTCGACCAAGTTCGTGTAATTAATTTTCGCGACTGCTCGCCGCACGTGACAAGTGACTCGACACGCAGCAGCCACTCTTTCAGCTTCCAAGGAGCGCTTTGACGAAACGTCGGGCCGTTAGTATTTTTCGACACGGTGAACACAACCGAAAGTGAGTGTTTTCTTTTTCAAAGAGTGTGTGTTTGTGTGTGTTAACCGAGGGCAAGCCGCGGTAATGGCGTATTTCATGGCGTCGTTCACAGAGTCGAGTGTCGTTTACAGTTTTACACAAAACGGAACTTTTGCTCGGCCGTTGATACTCGAAATAAACGCTGTTTAAACGCGTTATTTTTTTACTTCTTCTTTTTTTCCTCTTTTTTTTTAAATATTTCACGCGTGCACTTTGCTTCTCTCACACACTTCAGCTGGAAAATGTCGAGCACCATTTGCTGAAATTCTAACGAAGTGACGATTTGTCGTTTCCCCGCGTCAGCCAACGGAATTTGCCTCTTAATAATAAAGGCTAGCATTGTTAGTCAAGACGACGAGTCAAATGCAGGGTTCCCCTCTCTAATTAACTGTACTTACATTTGCAAGCTTGATACTGGAACAGACTGTTGATCCGTAACGATTCATCCTTACAAAACTCGAAGAGATTTATCTTCAACACGTGCGACTATGCGAGAATGTAACTCAAGTTTTCCATCGAATCGTTCATTTTCATAAAACTGCGACTGCAGTTACAAAATTATTCAAACACTTTTTTAGGTGTTACGTGTATGATCTTTTATACAAAAAATAATAATTCCGAAATAATAAATATAATTATTCTAAATTTTAATGTTTTTTTTCTACATAAAACGTACGATTGCCTATAAATGTTCTTTCACGAGTGATATTCTCGAAATCATAAATTTTTCATTATAATTAAATTTATTAATATAATATTAAATCATATTATAATTCTAATTAATAAATTTATTAGATCAGGTAACATCTTCTAAATTCGTAGCTCTGTCTCTGCTTTATGTTTCGTCCATGTGATCGTCACGCGTCTCGTGAAATTATAATAAATCAAACTAAATTACTAATAATCAAATAATATTATAACAAATCTCGTTCTTTTCTTTATTCTACCGCGAACATCTCCACCGTTTCCAACCGAATTGTGAATAACGTTCACAGTTTGAATCTTCTTGATAATTCTGACCGATGCGTCAGGATCGATCCGGAGCCATCGAGGATCGTTTGTTACTGCAAACAAATACTCCACCATCCTCGCTGTATATATACTCGGCAATAAAAGCGTTCTCGCCTCCTCGAAAGAAAAACGATCGCCTCCCGTAAGGTTGCAAGGTTGCAATCGGCCAGGCGCAGAGCCCCGGCTCGCGTAAACAATAGCGCGATTCATTCGCGGATCGATACGCGCGTTCCTCCTCCTTTTTCAGCGACTTTCCGGGATTCCAATCCGCGTTTCACGCCCTCCTCTCGTTGCTTACCTGTCCTGCGTACGCGTCGCCAGCGACAATTTGTATCCGTGAAATACGAGCGCAACTCTCGTTGTAACTCGCTGTTTCAACGGCTCTCATTGCTCGCGTTGTAGCTTTTCTCCGAGCTCCTCGTCTCGCGGAGAAGTCGCACGCCCAGAAAACGCGCGCCACCGCCGATATTCCCCATCGCGAACCGTTCTCGTACGTATAGATCTCTATACTGGTGCTTTGTAACTCGATATGGAAGTTGATTCCTGGACCAAACTCTAGCATCGATGTAAATTAATTTCTCTTCGATTAATTCTTTGGGACTGTATTCTGCCTTCGATGGAAATTAGATTGTTATTATTGTCATTGTTGACTATTGAAATTGCTTTATCAATTCCTGTAACTTTTGTGTTTAAAATATATAAATTTTTGTTGTTTGCTAAATTTTATTATTTGTATTATAATTTTATTATTTATATTTCTAATGTGTGCTAAATTTTATTATTTATATCATAATTTTATTATTTACATTTCTAATATTATTTACATTGATTATGGAATGAATAATAGGATATATTAAATATTTTAATTGTCAATAAGTAATTTTTTTATAAAATTAATTTCGTCGGTTCTTCACTGGCAATATTCTGTACAAATAATGTAGATATTCGTAGATATTTGTGGCACCATTTTTTTCTCTCTTTTTTTTTGGAGAAAAAGTCTCTGATCTCTTTTTCTCTCTGTGTCAAAAAATTAATTCTCACGATTTAAATTTTGTCTTCGATGGAAATTAATTTCTGCATTAATTTATCGCTCTTCACATTCTGCACAGATAAAGATGTCGTGGACATGTGACATTTCATTATATATCAAAAACTTACAAACAGAAGAAACCTTCCGTTTCTTATCTGCTGTTTTTTTTTTTTTTTATTTTCGACAACTGACGACGCCTCCACGTAAATTAGAAACGCAACGTGTCTCGTTCGACCAAACAGCAAAAATCGCGACCTCGACGTTGATAAAAATAATAGAATTTGACCAACGTGTAGTACAATAGATCGAGACGAAATAGGAAATAACATCGAACGCACATGAAAATCCTGTGGAATCCTATTGCGCGTTAAAATGGATTTACAACAAGATCTCGCCAACTTTAATATCTCCGAGATCGGCCAACTTCCCCTCCCGGAGTGCACACAGAACGAGATCGCCCCGCGCCAGAGCTATATCGCGCAAACAAATTTACCACTTAACGGTCGGTGAAGTGGTAACTTCTCTTCCGTCGAATTTGTTCTCCGTCTTTTAATTCGTCCACCTTTTCCCACCCCATCGCAGAGCAACGACTCTTTATTTACCGAGATCGCGTGAAAATCTCTGCAAGAGAAATTAATACTCCTGTTGAACGTGCTGTTTAATTGTGGGAATATAAATATATTTACTCGGCTGAAAGTAAAGCGAAAAGTAGAGAGAGAGAGAGAGAGAGAGAGAGAGAAAGAGACTCGGAACAAGTCGTAACGCAAATGAATTTTCCAGTGAGAAATTGCACGGGGGATCGTAGATATTCACTCTTTGCAACGAAACGTTCAACTTTCCAGCCAATTTCTGAAAAGTAATGGACATTTAAACGAAAAGTATTAGCTCGCGTGTTTTGTGTATGTGTGTGTATGTGTGTGTGCAAATGAAAGACGAGTCCTTCGCGAGCAAACGAAAACTTTATCGATACGATGACCATTTTTGTTTTACTCGATTATTGTTCGTGATCTTTCAGGAAAATTCTCGCGATTTTTCGACGAGAAACGGTTCGACATTGTCCATCAATATTATTATTATTATTGGGAATGTTATCATTAAATCATTTCAAGTTTATTTCTATCAATACTACTATTGTCCGAATGTCGATTTAGCCTTCAAAAGGATTTCCCATATTGCAAACGATGTCGATTTAGTATCAAAATAATTCGATTAAGACGCATAATTTTATCCCACTAGACGGATTGGAACTGTAATTTTCGACTTTCCATTTTGGAAACGATCGTTGTCCCCCAAGACAATCTCAACCTGATGATCATGATCGTAGATTTATGATTTGAGACGGAAGTCGGTGATATTTTAAGACACGTTCATCTACAGGGTGGCCGCTGAAAAACTAAAGGGTTTGAAAAAGTCATAACTTGCTCGTTTTCAATACTGAGAAAATTAATTATATTTCCAAGTAAAATAAGAAAACAATGTTTAAAAACCGTGTGTTTGTAAAAGTTACTTTGTTTTACGTCATTCGGTGACCACCATGTATTGGAAAAGCAAAGAAAAGAAAAATGCAATTACTTTTTTCGCCAGCTCAATGATTCAACGAGCCGTGTCCATTTCGGGACGCGCGTTTGCAAACCCAGGCAAACCCAGGAGGACCTGGTTACGTGATCGCGAAAATAAACCGAGAAATTCGTGTTTCGATCGGACAAACAGGGTCGAACGTTCCGCGCTTGGCCGCGCTTTGGTACAGCGGAGAGGAAAGTAACCGACTGATTGCTTCGGTTTGGAGCAGAAATCTGCCTCTCCTTTGCATTTGCATGCGAGTCCAGCGGCCCCGCTGTTATTAGACGCCATTCTCGCGAGGCAGAAGGAAAAGATGGAGAAAAGAGTCGAACGCGTGCCCCCTTAAGCAATTTCTTTATACCGATCGATTAGTTTAAAACCTCGCCGGAGATTTCCACGAATCGGCAATCGAACTGGCTTCTCAAAGCGGTTCGCAGTCGAGGAAATAAAGGAGAGGAGAAGAAACTGTGTGGCCAAATTAACTGTAGCTTTCGCGAATTTCTTTCGTTTTGTTTAACCCCTTTTCGTTGATTTCATATGTTGTTCATGTGTATTTCATACGTCGAATTTCCGGGTTTTGTTTTTTCTTTTTCTTTCTTTGTCGAAAAAATTAACCTTAGTGTAAAATAATTGGCCAGAAGTGAAATTCTCTATTTCAAAGTAACTTAAATTTAAATTAGAATTGGTCATCTATAAATTTCTTTTTCGCATAATTGAATGATCCAACGGTGTATTTATCTCCAAATTTTAATTCACGTTCGTAATTGTAACGTTTCTCTGGTATATTAGTGTTTTCAGTTTGAAGTAGAATTTTCACAATGCTTCAAAATTTTCCAATACGAGCGTTTTCCAATATTCTAAAGTAAAAGTAGAATTTTGATAAAGCTTCAACGAAATCAAAACACATTCAACACGTGTTTCAGAATCGCTCGCTCCAATTACACTCCAGTTTCAAAATCGCGATACACGCGAAACTGATCGCCAACGAAGTCAAACAAGACCAAAATCATCAATGTGATCAACAATCGCCGCCATAATTACGCGTCGAGCGCGTCCCTGTCATCTGCAACGAACGATCTCCCTGTAACTGTAAACTATTAACGTGAGAATGAAAATTATTCGTTGACAGTCGCCTGACAAACAGCCTCGTTATTTCGCCGCGTCGTGATAGAAAGAAGAAAAAAAAACAGAAAGAAAAAGAAATGAATCAAAGTTTCGCTTTAATGGCCGCCGTTATCGGTAACAAGTTGCAAACAAAATCGCGCGTAATTAGACCAGCTTCGGTAATTATCAATCGGCCTCTGTAATAAACCGCGAACGTTCGACTGATAATTTCTTATTTTCGTTAGGCGAAAACAGTGATCGACAGTGATCAACAGTGATCGAAAAGAGCAGCCATAATTTGCAGCGCAAACCTCACCGGTGAAATGGATTTTTCGGCGGGAAATTAGTCTTTTCCAAAGAGGCGAACAATGAAAGGGGTGGGGGAGGGAGGGAACACACGTTCGTACAAATTTGTTCCGGCCGTTTGCGCAATTTGTTACACGGTTGCAGTTGCGCCTCGCCAATTCCGTGCAATTAAAAATACGTCGAGAAAACACGTTTTCCCACCGACGAAATTTGTTGCTCTTGCCGCGGTTTCTGCCTCTTCTTACAGAGGGGGAGAAAAATATATTAATATTAGAAATATTAGAGATTTAATTAAATATATTGATCATAATATATATTATACATATAATTATATATAATATAATAGAAATATTAGAGATATAATTAAATGTATTGATCATAATATATATTATATATATAATTATATATAATATAATAGAAATATTAGAGATATAATTAAATATATTGATCACAATATATATTATATATATAATTGTGTATATAATATGTAATAATATATAATATTGTATATATTTGATATACATTGTATATATTGTATATACTTGTACTTCGTAATTGAGTAACATGGCCACAAGCGAACTTGCGCCGACTCTATTCCCATCCCACTGATATAATATTGTATATTGTATATTATTTTATACTATATATATTATATATTATATTATTTTATATTGTATATGTAATATATAAAATATATTATTTTTTTTCGTCTCGAATCGAGCCGATCCGTTGCTTGGCGAACGCGCCACTTCGTTAATTACATCAGTTCGATCATTTACATCGTATCGATCGCTATTAAATTGCTGAAATTTATCTCACCCTCGTGGCCGTTTCAAAACAAGTAACTTAACCTGATCCGTCCGTTTTTGATGGAACGAACTCGTGATTTGAGATGAATCTTTCAATTTCACACTTGATTCCGATTGACGATCCTATTTATCGATTTTCCTTTCGATTGGATGTCGCGATATTATCCTCGACAATGGGCGCATGTAATTTGCAATTTACAATTTATAATTACGGGGAATATTTTAACCGCATAATGGGATAATGCAACCGCGGAACAATAAATCGTATTTTCTTCGAAACAATGAACGTAGAATTTGGACTGTGTTAATGCCTCGTGCCTGTAATTATGTTTACGCAAGTCGCCATTGTTTCGGAATAATTTATTCACCGACGGTAATTTAGCCTTTGTGCTGTACATCGAACCTTTCGTTCACCGAGCTTGAATTTCCCCCCGCAAGAGTCTTGATTCTATATACGTTCGATGAAATCGAGACGATGTTAAAATTTTCGATTCACTCGAGCTACGGAACGTGAAGTTACAATTAGCTGCTGGTTTCGTGCTCGGAACGTGCGTCAATGTACGTCGTGTCTATTCTCGTTTCCCTCTCTTCTCAAACGTTTCCATTAAACTTCGCCGCGTTCGATTAAAATAATTTTGCGATAACAAAGGACGAAAAATGAAAGGCATCCAGAGCAACTGGATTTATCATCAATTACCGAAAACATTGTAATCCTGTGGGTAATTCAAAAGTCAAAGTTTATCGCGCGAGATTCCTTGATAAACTTTGACTCTGGACCATTCGTCACGGAGTTCCAAAGGAACGACACCATAAAAATGGCCCCCGCAAAAGTTCGCCAAATTCTTTTCCTTTCTTTTCTTTTTTTCTCTTTCTTTGTTCGTTTTGGTCAGAAGGATTCTCCGAAGCATACGTCCATGGCCAACAGACAAAACAATTTAATTTAGCTTAACGTGCTTTGAATTTCGCCGGTGTATTTACGCCGCGAGTTTCATCGTCGACGCCGCGGCGCAGAATCCAGCGGATAAAGCGGTTAGTTTGCGACTTCCTCCGTGAAAAACTTGCCGCAACACGCCACGTATCGTATCCGAATGGACACGTACGAGCTACAAATTGTCGGGAGGATCTCGTCTCCATTGCGATACGCTGGGCACGATGATTGCACGAAAATCTTTGGCGTGAATGTTTAGGCCACGGTGAACGATTCTTAATGAGAGCTGTCGTTCGACCGTCTCTTCTTTTAATTGAATTTGTACCAGTGTGCTGGCAAACGGATCGTTTGTTTGAGCATGTTAAAATGTCCTTTAAAATGTGCGTAAAATTGATGAAAATTCTATTCGTTAACCTTTTCGCTACGATCAAAAGTCCGCCATGCCAAAAGTGTGGACGTTGATCGAATTATTTTCTAAATCCTGAGCTTTTGATACAGAATCTTTTTCAAATTTTGACAAAGGCCTAAAATGTTCTCTTTCTCTTTGAGCGAACTTTAATTTTTCAAACGACAACCTAGCCTAATTAAAACTCTGTCCTAACCTAACCTACCCTTGCTAAAAAACTAACTTCTGACCTAAATTTTTTAAGAGATTAATAGTTATACAGCCGGTCAGAATTGCAATAGATTATGAAAGATTAAGGAATATTCCACTGTCGTCTCGATGGCTAAAGTATATTGCACATTTTTAATAAAATTTTAATTCAATACGTCAATAGATGTCGTATATATCCGGCGCTCGTAACGAAAGAAACGTTAAACATCAAAAATACACGAACTAAAAGAGACGAACGGAGAAGCAGTTCATAATTTATTAAATTCCTGCACACCGCGTTTGTCGATTCACGATATCACGGCGTTCTCGTTTAGGCAAATGAAAAATTTCAATTGGAACTCCCAGTGTATCAACTTGATAACCTTTTTCCATTCCCTGTTGCAAACGAATTAAAGAAACGCGTCAACAACGCGACGAAGGCAAAAAAGAAGCTTCGAAACCGACGAGGAAACGGAAATTTTCCTCGGAAAAATCAAGCATCGAACGATCGATATATTATGCCGCGTCCATCAAGCAAAAAGAAAAGAAAACTCTCTCGTGTAGATCACGCGATACTCGTGTAACATCGTCAAAAGAGCGGAGCTACTCGATGCAACGTACTCGCTCAGAGAGCAATGGGAGAAACTTTCGGTGCAAGATTTCGTGCTTTTCACCGTCTCACGTCTCTCAGACTCGTTCGACTCCGGTGGTCCTTTCAAACGAAATCGCGAACAAACGACGCCGTTATATCGTAGACATCGACGACCCATTTTCGCTCATTTGTCCTCGCTGACTTGTCCTCCTTCTCCTCGCCCGACATTCGCTCGTTAAAGTGGAAACTTCGAGCCCACTTGTTACCCATTATGCTCGTTTCGTGCATCGCTACGCTAAATATGTCGAATTAGAGCCTTTGAGCCAAAGCCTGTTTTTTTTTTCTTTTTTTTTTTTCAACAGCCACCAGCGAGATCTTTCATTGGATCGTAGCCCGTTTCCTCTGCTGAAAGCAAACGAGCACGTTCTCTCTTTTTTTCCTTCCGTCTTTTAATACGAATCTTTTAATCGAAAAGAAAAGTCGATGGCTCCTGTTCTCGTCGAAGGTTACAGTTCGCTGACTCTGAGGTTAAAGATGACAGCCATGCACGTGTGTAACGTGTGTTACAATTTTATTCCCAGGCATTTTCAGAAGGTTAATTTCACTCACTCGCCATGGTTTCGACGACACACAATGTTAATTTTAACAAATTCGCGATTTATATATCGGGTCGAGCACGTGTATCAATGTTTCGAAAATCTGTCATTTCGTCCTCTCCTGATTTTTACACCTCGATGCTTGATCATAGTACAAAGGTCAATCTTAAACGACATCATCGATGCTTAACCTCTTGCGCTGTCGAGAACTTTTTGTCCCAAAGTTACAGTATTTTCTCAGTTTCAAATATATTCAACTATATTCAACCACAAAAATATATTCAACTATAACCAAGTAGACAGGCAAAACGAATAATACATTTATTACTTCTCAATCATTTCTATCCAGTGATATATACCGGCGAGTTCAAAAAGAAAGCGACGGTATTTATTGATTGGTCACTCGTTACGGTCCGCAGTCAGTTGCCAGCAGGAATAAGCGGAAAGTCTGTCCAAAAATTGTCTACCCCTCGCGGTTTCATCGAGTCTCTCTCGTTTCTTCCCTTGTCCTTCGGTCAACGGTCCGTTTCTCCGCGAGTGGCGAGAGACGAAGTTGGACCGTCGAGTCGCAAAGTACATGGAAAGTTGGTTGAAAAACTTGGCTGGTTAGGTGGGAAGTTTCGCCGGTAATGAAATTCCATGCTCGAGACTGAGATGCAGGCCTCTGGCACTCCGCCGGTCGTCGATCAGCTTTATCCCCCGCCTCCCCCCCGTCATTCAAGCTCCCTTGAAAGCGTCAACCATTTGCACCATGGTCTGTGTATGGCTGGCTAGCGTGTGGGCACCATGGTGGCGTTACTCGCTGGTGAACGATGGAACGTGGCTGTGAAACTCGCGCGTGATCGACGACGTGACGCGCTGCTACATTGTAGCGACGCGCGATGGAGTTCTTCTTTTAGCGCGTAAAACACGCTCGTCTCGGTTAATATCGAAGATGCGAGAGCCCGGCAACCTTTTGTCACGATATTGGCACGTTTGCTCCTCTTTTTCTCTGGCCCCGGACAACGCGTTTCGGCCCCGCTGGAATATTTTTTTTTTCTCTCTCTTTCTCCTTTTTTTCGATTCTCGAGTTCGAATTCTTTTTCGGCTTTTATTCGTCGTTCGATTAAATTTCAAATCGTTCTCGCGCGCTATCGTGCTTTGCGCGTTGTAAAATTTTAATTAGCTTGGAAAAAATTTCCAACCGGCCACGCTCATCCTCTCGCTGGCGTTACTTCTATTTCAATTTGGAATTTCTAACACTCGTTATCGCGAAACAGCGAGAAATTTCAAACAGAACGTTATCGAAGTTCCCTTTCAACTTTGAAACTCCGATTGCGATTAAACACGCACGCTCGTGCATGAAATGGAAATTAATTTCTCATTCCTTCTTTTTTCGTTTGTTTCAGGTGAGTTTCAAAATCCCCGTTCACGTGAGTAATATCTCAAATTGCTCCTCAGCGTCACACGGTACGAAAATTTCGAAAGGTGTCACGTCGTTTTTCGGGGAAAATTATATCGTAGACAAAGCGGGAAAATTCAAAAATGACATCTTTATGACCGGAAGGCCGTTACTTCGGCACCTACTCTTCGATAACAGTCTGTCGTGTCGTAGATCTTTCCTCGCAGGGCGTATAAAAATCCTCGAATAGTGTAAATCGATTTTAGAACATCGACACTCAGCACCCATTTTACATTGAGGCAAGTTCTCCTCCCTCCGAGGCGAACGACAGCGATCGTAACTCGACAAAGACTCGCGAAAATACAATATATCCCCCGCGTTCCTCTAACTTTGAAAGCCCAACGTGCTTGCATTTATTCGGATTTCGCGAGCGCTGCCTCTGTTCCCTTGAACTTCAGATCACAGGGAACAAAATTTTCATACCTTCTGTGATTTCATAAAACTTCTTTCAGGTTAGATAAGTCTTATATGCTACGTTTCAAAATGTAAATTGTCCACGTGATTTATCATCCTCTTGTAACAACACTGACGGATGAATGTTTTAGAAAAATTTCGTCCCAACTCCGCCAATATGAAATAGTACTAACATCGAGCTGAGCTTGGAGATCGATCGAATTAATCTCGAGATCTTCCCCGACTCCTTGAACGAGAAGCTCTTTATTTTGTTCAAGAATGTTGCTCTATCTCTTCCTCGTGTAGCTCGACTTTTCCTTTTTTTAAACATCAACCATCTTTCTTCTTTTTCCCTTTCTCTCTCTCTCTCTCTCTCTCTCTCTCTCTCTCTCTCTCTCTTGCTCTATCTCTTCGCTTCAATTTTTTTAAAAGCTTAAAACCAAAAAAGAAAAAAAAGGGACGCGAGACAGCTGGAAAAATAACCACGTAATGCGAAAGAGAAGCAACGCGCGGCGAACTGGCACTCGCAGCTTCCGTTTTGTTCTTTCGATGTTCCCTTCCCCCCGTTCTTCCATTCGTTCCCTCGACCTTTTATAATGCACCGCGATAGAATGCGAGACAGAACGTCCTGGAATAATCATACGGCATGATAAGAAAAAGTAGCTTTGTATGTTTCGAGCATCCGAGGATCCTCTCTCTCTCTCTCTTTCTTTCTGTTGCAACAGCAATTTTCGCTCAGAAGCGAAATTCACCAGAAGAGTGCTTATCAACTCTAATATTTTCTACTATTTCCCTTGAGTTTTACTGCCAACAACCGTTCGCCATTGTACACGCACACGATTCACGGATAACAGCGCAGAAATTGTTCTAATCGTGCAGTACATTTTAATTATATTCTTCTTTTAACGAAGGTGTTTACGCTTTCATCTTTGTACAAAAGCGCAGCTATAGTCTTTGGTCTGTAATTTTCTTTGCACTCAAACATATTGCGACAAAGTATAACCTGATCAAACATTGCAGAATTGTTCCAATCATGCTGTACATTTCAATTTTATTCTCCTTTCGATAAAGATGTTTACACATTTTTGTGCAAGACTGCAGCTAAAGTTTTCAGTCTTCAATTTTCTTTGCACTTAAACATATTGCAACAAAGTACAACCTGGTCAAACATTGCAGAATTGTTCCAATCATGCCGTACATTTCAATTTTATTCTCCTTTCGATAAAGATATTTACACATTTTTGTGTAAGAGTGCAACTAAAGTTTTCAGTCTTCAATTTTCTTTGCACTCAACCATATCGCAACAAAGTATAACCTGGTCAAACATTGCAGAATTGTTCCAATCATGCTGTACATTTCAATTTTATTCTCCTTTCGATAAAGATGTTTACACATTTTTGTGCAAGACTGCAGCTAAAGTTTTCAGTCTTCAATTTTCTTTGCACTTAAACATATTGCAACAAAGTACAACCTGGTCAAACATTGCAGAATTGTTCCAATCATGCCGTACATTTCAATTTTATTCTCCTTTCGATAAAGATATTTACACATTTTTGTGTAAGAGTGCAGCTAAAGTTTTCAGTCTTCAATTTTCTTTGCACTCAACCATATCGCAACAAAGTATAACCTGGTCAAACATTGCAGAATTGTTCGCATCATGCTGTACATTTCAATTTTATTCTCCTTTTGATAAAGATGTTTACACATTTTTGTGTAAGATTGCAGCTAAAGTTTTCAGTCTTCAAATTTCTTTGCACTCAAACATATTGCAACAAAGTATAACCTGATCAAACATTGCAGAATTGTTCCAATCATGCTGTACATTTCAATTTTATTCTCCTTTCGATAAAGATGTTTACACATTTTTGTGTAAGAGTGCAGCTAAAGTTTTCAGTCTTCAATTTTCTTTGCACTCAAACAAATTGCAACAAAGTACAACCTGATCAAACATTCTTCTCCCTTTATTGTTATTATTCTTCTCCCTTTGTATCTTAACACGTCTCCTCCCGTAATTATCATCCTTGGCAGAATTTTTTGAATTTTTACACATTTCCTCTTCCCTCAAGCCTGTTAATTCGACTCGGTATCTTCCAGCTTAGGTGCAATTTTTTCAATTGACGCCGAAAGGGTTGTATTTGCATTCGCGTAGCAAAGGATCCTCCTGAATATTCGCGACGTTTCTTTCATCCCTTGAAAACCGCCCCGTGGCGTATCAGAGGCAGCAAGGTGGGAAGGGGGACATTCGTATGCAAAACCAGGGAAGGAAAGCGAGTCCATGTGTCTAAAACCCTTCGGTGATTACGATGCCCCGCCCCGTTACTTAACAAACTTCTTTAAACGACGCGGCTTAGGCTCGCTGGCAGTCGGATCGTCGGCTAGGCGTACCGAGACCAGCCGCCTCGGGACTGCTGAATAATTTCACCATCGCCGTGACGGCGACGAATTTTCATGAAAAACCACGCCATTGCTTCTGGCGTCTATTACGCCCACACTTCGTACAGAGCGTTTCAGAAACAGCAAGCGTCGGCTCGTTTCAGATTCCCTTCAAACTAGTTTCAATTAGCATATGTACTTTTAGCTCGACTTTTAGACCGAAATCTGAGATTGTTGCAAACCAGATCTGCTTGTCCGCTTGTAAAAACGCCTGGAAATAAATATTTTGTGTAAATACTTCACGATGCAAATTCTTTCTTCTAGTAGAAAGGTTGACTAAAGCTTGGCTTATTTCCTCCGGTAAACCATCGAAACACGAGGTAAAAGAAAAAATATTTCTCACCTACGTGTAAATATTGTATGAAAAAACGACACTGAGAAATCGAGAGACGCGTCTGTTGAAACGCTCTGTAGAAATCGGCAAGTGGTATTGGCACGGTAGCGCCGCGACAGTAGTGGCGTCAGCCATAAATGGTACTTGGCGTTTCTACATTTAAAATGAGCCACGCTTTGCATAATTGTACGATCCCTCGTGCACGTACGTCTCGCTAATACGCCTCGGTTCCTCTTTGCCAGCCGGATATCCGGAACGTAGCTAGCGATGCCACCGCCTACTTAAAACTACAGTTGAACCCCTTGTCGGGACAACAGAACGACGATTTTCTCTGCAATCCGAATTTAATTAGCGATCCATCTTAAGTTAAGTCTCGAAGAAATTTGACTCTCGTGGTTGCAGCTTGGATAATTTTTCAGTGGAAAAGAGTAAAGAGCACGATATCTGCGGCAGAGAGTTCGAACAATCATCGTTCCGATAATCGAAGTTCCACTGCACTTGCAGAGGTCTAATCTAGTCGGTCAGTGCTCGAACTTGCTTGAGAAGTTTCATGTCAATCGGATATAGTAAGAGTAACTCACTCCGTGGTTATCAATGGACATTTATGGATATTTATGCAATTTGTAAACCGTGAAAAAATTATTTCCTCTATCGAACGTTGAATCTGGGCCAAATTTCTTTTTTTACAAGCGCGCAAACGTTCGCAGTGTCCATTTCTCGATCATTTCCAAGAAGCAGACATGACCGTCTGCCATTTTTTTTTGATTTTCACGATTGTCAACGTCACTCGCGTCACTGGCCAGAGAATCGATATCTTTGTTATTTGTTTCCCTCTTTCCCTTTTCGTCGATTTGCTTCTCTGTTCTTAAGCGTCCCTTTTTTATTTGAATGTCCACAGAGATGCATGTACATTTTCTCTCTCTTTCCCTCTGTCTGCGTGACGTTGACGTTGGCCAAGCAGAGCTGGATGACATAGCGGTTTAAAGACTGAATGCAAAATGTTTGAGGGAATTTGTTTTATCCGTGTGCCGTGGCTGGCCGGCGTGTTTCGGCGAAATGCTATTTGTAGTCAGCTTGGAATATTCTCTGCAATTTCGCTCGCACATTTTTTCCCTCCCCTTTCCCCCGGCTTGTTCTCGTTTTTTCGTTGTCTTTTTTTATTTATCTTTTTTTTTTTCGTTTCGTTTTATTTTGTTTCCAGACGGATTTTCATTTCTCCCTCCCTCCCTCTCTCTCTCTCTCTCTCTCTCTTTGTCTTTCTCCCTGTTGGCCCTTGTTTCTGCTTTGTGTCGCGAGTTTTATCCGCGCGCTGCGTTGAATTATGAATTACAATCACTGTGGTCGAGAGTTAAACACTGAGCGAAGGAATACCACGAATTGCAAATACACGGTGGAACGCTGCGACGAAGGGCGAACGGTTGCGCCACGCACACTGAATCACGATCCCTCTTTTATCTAATTCACTGGCTCTTTCGATCCACAGGCCGCATGTTTCATTCGTACACGTATATTTCTCTCCATTAAATAACAAACTTCGCGGGTTTTTAAATTTGAAATTGCACTGACAACATCGTTCGATATCCAAACCCGTAAAGGTGTAAACTCAAGCGTGCCCTAAGCTGCGAAACACCAATTCCCCTTAACAAATAATAATAATAGTAATCCGCAGCAATAGCCTTGCTGGATCGAGCAATTCGGCTCTGCCTTGATTATATTCCGAAAAGTGGAAACAATTTGCCAAGAACGTGTATAACACGGGGAAACGTGATAGCGTAGAAATCGCACGACTGAAAAAAAAAAAAAGGAAAAAGTAGGAAGACACGGCGCGGCAAAGGAGAGGCGCTCTGTCTCTCGCAGCGAGACGGAGAAACAAGGCTAAAAAGAACAGCAGAGAAAAGACAGCAAAAGGAAAAGAGGTGGAGGGAAAGCTTTGAAAGAGTTTCTGGCTGTGACTCGACTCGACTCGACTCAACTCGACTAGACTCGACTCGGCGTTTTAGTTTTACTTATCTGGATGTGTCTGTCGCGTTGCACGAAGAGAGTGACGATAGTGCAGAGAGAGAAAGAGAGAGAGAGAGAGAGAGAGAGAGAGAGAGAGGAGCGAACTGTGCAGACGTTATTAAATACGAATGCATTCGGTCGCGTGAATCATTAATCGAGCGACGACTTCGCTGATAATAATACCGTCTGCTCACTGAGAGCAGATAGAAATCGAGGCACATTCGCGCCTCGCGAAGAAACAGGCGTTTGAAATTTTCTCCCCTCACTATCCACCTCGACAGCGACACTACGGTGATATTATTGACTGCGAGATACTTTCTCTCCTTCTTTCTCTCTCTCTCTCTTTCTTTACGTGACGTCGCGAAGCTGCGCGCGAGACTTACTGCAATTTGCTGATATTGTTAACTCTGCCGGTAATAATTAATAATTAATCCACTGGCGATCGCGGCACGGATTTTTGCACGTGACTCAAATTGTATTACCCGCGTCGACGTATATTTTAATTCCCCGATTAATTCAATATTTACTCCTGATTTAAATCTCCGTTAATAATAACCAATTACGACGGATCATAATGCTACATGGAGAGCTCGTGATTTAATCAGAATGCAAGGTAATTTTGATCGAGGACAATTTCTGCTACGAGAATACCCTTCCTCTTTTCGTCACGAAATCTTCGGCCAATCAGAATGATTTAGTCGTCACTGTATAATCGCCGCGGCATGTTGAAACGTGATAACCTGAAACTGTTTAAAAATATTTATAAATATTATAATTATTATAAGTATTATTGTAATTATTATAAATATTATTGTACTCTTTATAAATATTTAAAATATTATAAATATTGCAAATATTTAAAGTATTATAAATATTTAAAATATTTATCGTTAAAAATAACAACTGAACCGATACAAATCGATTGACAGTTTCAATATCTGGATTAAGGAATATATAAAATTCTCTAAATCGCTGCTCGCGAAATATTTCGCTGTAATTCGCGAATGATTGACTTTATATAATAATTTCGAAGGCGGGGAAAAAAGGGGAAGAAAGATATTCAGAGCGAATCTCTGAATGGCCAGGACCAGCGCCGATTTCCCTCCCCGATATTAAAAGTCGTAAGCGTGTCCCGTGTTTTTAATTACGAAGATCAAAGAAACCAGTCCCTCCGCTCCGGGTTTTTATTTACCGAAAAGCGTTGGCAAAACGTCGAACCACGATAAAGAAAAAAAAAAAAAAAAAAAAAAAAACAGAGAAAAAACATCGGGAATCGACTGGTTTCCGTTTAGTTGTTTTCATCTTTCGTTCTTCTGCCCGCATACTCCTTTGCCTTTTTTATTTCGCTGTTTTTCCTCCTTTTGCGATTACTATCGATTACCACCACGTCAGCCCGGTTTACAAAACATATGATAGTTGATTCGCGTCGCGGCACGAAACGAACGTTTGAACGACGAGAGGAAAAATGGCGTATTGATTCTCTTTACACACCGATGCTTTCCAACGTTATTTTCGCTGTGCAGCGAAACGTTCAAGAGACGCGTCCGCCTTTTTCAAAAAGCGTCTCCCGCTTTTCCAGTGTTTACACCGGGGAAATGCTAAATCTTGCGAGCTCTCGATTATTTCTCTCTCTTGAGGCTTTTAATTAAATTTTCTCGGAATTACGTAATTATTTTGTCAATCCTCCGTGTCGTCGAGGGAGGTCAGATTCATTCAACACCCCAATTTCGTCTCGGGCATCGCAGGTTAGAATTTCTGGGAATCTCTTGGGAACAACGCGTCGAAAAATTGAAAGAATGAAACCCTCGTCGAGAAGCATCGCAACAGATTGCCAACAGAGAATTTAGATTGCGTTTGCTCTACGTTACGTTACGTCGAGTGCAAGAATGATTTTCAACGGTTCGACTCGGAATGAATTCTCTAATTCTCAAGGATTCACGTTCACTCTCGTTATACAACGAGTTAAATTATGTCCACCATCTCGTTCGATCGTGACTCTCCGGCATTTTTATTTATTTTAATTTACGTCCAATTAATGGCCAACAGATTACATAGCGAATGACAGAGAGAGAAGTTGCATCGACGGTGTAAAAATTTCAATTACCCACTTGGGAAGAGCAAGAACGATGATTGCGCAACGTTAACACGCGCCAGACACGAAAATGAGAGAGAGGCGCGTAATTGTAGCAGGCGAGCGAGGAGCATCCTTGGCTGAGTCTAATTAAACACGTAATCGTCGATATCGTTCGCGTAGGATGCGCGCTTGCTTGCTTTGAACGCGACGTTACGCAAAGTAACAGAGTGACTGCGAATTCTGCTCCAAGGATTTTTCCTCCGTCCTCGCGTTTTCCGCGCGATCGCGTTTGGTCACGCTCTGAAAATTGTACTCGATCGATCCGCGTTTTCTTTTCTCTTTCTTCTTTTTTTTTTTTTTTTTTTTGCGTTTTTCTGCCGACGTTTTTAAACAGCCAAACAGAATGCTCGCGTGTCGCTAGGTGTCGTCGAGAGTCGAAAAAAGATGGCCAAACTTTTGATGGACTTTACCCATCAAAGCAACTAATGATTTTCTAGATTTTCAAGTTTTGACACGGGTCTTTCATTTCTCTCTTTCAAAAAGAAACGTTGCAACTGGTAATTCGATTAATTCGGAACGCAGCTTTCGATCGAACGAAGGGGGCGGAATTTATTTGAAACGAGGGGTAACGTCGCGGATGAAATTTGGAAAAATAAATAATTCTTAATCAAGAGGTGATTTATATTCGCCGGACGAATTGGAATTACAAACGAAACGAAACGAAATCCGGCGACAGATAAATTCTTCAAATCCAACGACATGCCCAATAAAGGTGCGTCGTTTGATCGAATCATATCAATTCCTTTATACCCTTCAGTTCCTCTGTAATTTATGCTCCCTACTTTGTAATATTCTTTCTCCTCTCGCGTTAATCTCCAACTCGTTGCTGCAGGGTGCATTTTCTTGAGAAAACGAACGAAGGAAGATCAATCGATATTCCGAGATACACCAGGAAACATAGGAGAGTGTTATCGTTGACGAAAGGGAAAGAAACACAATTAGACCCGGCAACTGTCTAATTTCCCAAACTTCTTCCATTAAATTGTAACGTACGCGGTGTAATAATAACAATAATTTCGAATGGCCCGGCGAACGTATAGGCAATTTGCCAGATTCATTATCGCCGGGGATATTCATTAAACTGAGAACGCGAACGCAAACTATTTATCAAATTTGGAACTTCAATTACAGCTTTGTTGCCTGTGGTTAATATTCCGGTGGCAGCGTGTGATTTAATACGGCGGTCAACGAGCGTGTACGTACGAACGCTTGAATTCTCGATTTAGAACGTGAACGTTGGTTGTTACACACCATAGCGCGATGCAGTTTCGTTTTTTCCGTTTTTTTTTCCCCTATTTCTTTTTTTTCTTTTTTTTTTTTTTTCCTTTTCGCCGCGAGGAACTTTGCCGCGAGGAGGAAATATTTACAGCATCTCGTAATTGTTTGGCCGCCGTTGAAACCGCACGCGCGCCGCCGTCAGCGTTCCTAAATTGCGGCAGCCAGATACCCAGGTTAATGAAATTGTTGTCGTGTTTCTTTGCGTGTCTTGCCTTACGTCTATCAGCGTGAATAAATTCGACGAGCGAGGATTACTACGTTATAAACTGCAATTAATTTGCGGGAGGGGGGCCGGGACAGTCGTCGAGTTATTAAATTAAATTTATTACGTATTTCGAGAGAAGTGATACCACGCCGAAATTTTCTATAAATTTGGGGAATTGGGTCGTCGAGGCACGGTCCTCGAGAGCGTCGTCCACTTCGAAAGCGGGTCTTCACTTTGTCACGCTCCCTCGCGGGATCCGGCGGACAGCGACGTAATAAATTGGGATTGCGACACGGTTCGTGCTCCGTGTACCCAAGAAAAATAGATTTTTCGTGACCTGTGCTCCCGCAAGATTATTCTTAATCGTTTATTTACCATTTGCTCCTTAATTAATTTAACTGAAACGTTCTCGAACCATTGCGAATTGACGTCGCCACCCGCGTCGAGAACTTTGTGCCATCAAAATTGCAATATTTCCTCAGTTTTAAGTATATTTAAGTATATAACCAAATACACAAGCAAAGCAAATAATAAATTTATTACTTTTTCAATAATTTCTATCCAGTGATGCTCGTATCGACGAGCTCGAAAAGAAAGCGACAAATTATTGCATATTCGGTTCGGTCACTCGTTATGGTCCGCAATCAGTTGCGAGCGCGAATGGTTAAGGCATTTCAAAGCCCCAGGAACCGAGAGGAAACGTTCGACGAACTTGAACAAAAAGAAAAAGAAAAAGATCTAGACGAAGAAGACACTTTTGTGCTTCAGTGTTTCACAGATTTAAAATAAAATACAAACGTGGTCGCAAGAGAGATGAACCAAAGCTACAGGATAATCAGCAGCGTGTTTGTAAAGGCGTCTCGCGTGTTAATTAATATATTTTATTCCCGGCGAAGAGCTCGACCCAACCGACCAAATTGCGTCGAATGGAATTGTCAAATCCGATTTTCGTGTGGTTAATGCGACCAGCGTCTGCGGGAAACGAGTTTCTTTTTAATCCGAACGAATCCGTAATTCAGCGTGTCGAGGCTCGCCGCGGACCTCGAAGAGACTCTTCAAACCTGACCGACTCTCTCTCTCTCTCTCTCTCTCTCTCTTGCTTTAATCCTCTCCGTTGTTGACTTGATGAAACCTTTTATTCGGTCTAATTCGTTAATTGTCAACCGACACGCGATTCTTCCCACCGAATCTCGGGAAATGACTTGCGGAATAATCCGAGAAAAATGCTGCAATTTTCCTTCTTCTTCTTCTTTTTCTCTTGCATTGCAATTTCTCACGTTTGCCTACGCATCTTTTGTAATATTTCTGTTGGAATACAACGACTCGACCATCCAGCAGTGTAAGGCTGGAAAATGGCTTTACGAGGGGCAAAGTTAACATCTGTTTTCTATCCTCTGCTCACTATTCTCTACAGTTACGTACAGGACCATGCCGAACAGAAAGTTTAGTTCTTTGCCAGTCCTTGCCGCGTGACTACCTAATTTTTGTATCGCATGTACTACTTGATTGATTAATATTTCATTAAATAAAGACATTAGTTTCTTTTCACACGGAAGTTTGTGTTATATTTTCACCACATTCCCTACAATTTCTTTTTCTGTTTCTCCGATGATCTCCAAGTCTTCTCGGCTTGGAAACACACAGGACGCACATACACGCGCAGAGTGACATGGAAATAATTTCGTATTTGCAATTTCGGAGCCCTCGTGTCCGGGATTACCGAGGAGATGGCAAACTATGTACTTGTTTGTTGAATACACGTTGAATTTCACAATCGTCGGTAGGAGGGGGAGAGAATCGTCCTAGCCCGCGATCCACGATTCACGGTTACTCGTTGCAGTGGAAATTCAGCGGCATAACCACGAACGCGCGTGACTAAGAGGAAAGCCGGCTCGTGTAACGAAGGATACGGCGATGTGACTCGAGTAAACTCGACATCGTGTCAAAGTTCGACCAAGATTTTACTTACCGAACCTACTCTCGCCTCGACACACTCCGCGTACCGTTTCCTGCTCTGTTCCCCGCGGGCGCGGCGCGCAGCATAATTTATCGAGCGATCTTCCAGCTAATACTTTATCAAGCGTCACGTCTCCCGCATAGTTGGTTGTGTCTCTCGAAAATTTCCAGAAACGTCTTCCCGAGTCTAAATTCGACTCTTCGAAAATCACACTGATTCCAGAGACATTTCACTTGGGCTTGTAAATTACCAGTTGAAAATCTTGAAAAGATTTATTACCGGTGGATATACTGTGCAAAACTTCATTTCATTTTAGAGCTAATACATTTTTTTATTTTATTTAAGAGTTAATGCAGTTTTAATCTATAATGTAATTTGACAATAAGCACGCTAAATGTCAATCATATTTAATTAGAATATACTTGTGTCATAGTAATAAGTTGAATTATTGTCGCTAGATGGCAGTGTCTATCAAATTTGAAGAAAATTTGACATACTTACTTACCCCTAATAATTACAGATTTAATGGCAAGTTAACGATTTTACAATTTTGGAAATTTATCTCGGCAGAATTTAATAAATGTCGTCTATCTGTTACACGTTGTCAAGCTTGCGTCTGCCATTTTCAAGACCGTCTTACGGATTGTCAACACTTCAGAAATTTCACAGATTACGAACATTAAAAATCTTGAAAAGATTTAATCACGAGTTAAAAATTTCACACGTTCGGAATATTCGTGTCAATGCAATTTGATAAATTATCTGTCATCTGTCCCCGTGGCGAAAGTAGCAGCGCGTTCGAACATCATCGGATGCAAGACGTTTTCCTATTTAACTTCATCTGTTCTCGGGTGAGAGATATGACGTGAAAGAGAGCAGATCACGGGTAAGAACGTGAGGATCGTTAAGAAGGAGAGGATGATGTATACATGCGATGACATTTCCAAGGAACGTAAAAACCATCGCCACGTGACAGCGATTCTCACTCGAGGGAATATCGATGAATGGAAACGTCCTTGTTTCATCCCCGATTGATTTTTTTTCTTTCGATTCACGAACCGACTGGTAAGAAATGGACGAGTTAGGAAGCGCGCGTAAAACGTACTCACGTTGAATTTAGCGATCGCTCGAACATTTGGCCACGCAAACTCGACGATCTGCGAGGGAATGTTATACCGTTACCAGGGCCAACTCATCACTGTCCCTGGCAAATTGGACGAAAAGTTCGGGATCGGTCGGGAACAACGAAATTTGCAAGTTTCGCACCCCATCTGGCCCAAGTTCGCCTCACCGATCGAGTCTCCTAGAAACGAATTCCACCGCCTTCCCCCCGCCCCACTTTCATCCAAGTTTTCAATTTTCCCAGTAGAATTTCCCAGCCAATTTCCTAATGTATCTTTCCATCTGCCGATCGATGCCTGGCTCGTTCAAGTATTTAAACGCTTGAAATTGAAATTCGACTCTCGCGCGAACTCGAGTGACCAATGAACCGCGAGTTTTCGCGTAAAGATGATAAAATGTAATGTAAAAGTAATTATCCGCGGTAATTTAGCGAGCGATGTTATGTTCAGTCTGTTCCCTTTGCTATCTTTTTCTTAACTTCAGCTATACTCTCAACGCAGTGGAGGGGATAGCGCTAGCGATCAGGAGAGTGGGGGCAGGCAACGGCCGCCAGTCCGCCATTCCTGGTTTAAAATGTTCCTCCGCTTATTTAAAAACACGCAGACGTTGGAAATTTGATCGCATTTGACGTTTACAAATGACTTTAAAAGTGAAAACGCTGCGTGCTCTCAATTCCCCGATATTCTGTCGTCCGAAATAGCAACAAATTGATCTCTACTACTCGCCGACTTTCTCTTTTGTTCGCACATCATCTGTTCGCGTAGATGCGTTCCTCACGCCGCGGACCGTTTCCGTTTCGAAGATAAGCACGCGAAACGAAACGAAATCGTTCCAGGGTAAATAATTCGCGCGCATCAGCCAGAAAATTATTGTTAGTCGAGCGTTGTTTCGTATTCTCGTCCGGAATTGGTAATACACTTTAGCGTTCGAAACGCGAGCCCGCCGGTTTTTTCCAATAAATTCGCTTCATTTTTAAAATCCAACTACTAGTTTGGACTCTCGACGAGAATCCACACGGTTTATTCTTACACGGTCGATGTTCCCTGCATAATTAATCCCATACGCTTCATGAAAAATGCTATGATCCCCGACAGGATTTACTCATCCGATGGAAGAACTAACGATCGTACGGAAATACAAAAGTCGATAGCCGCGAGATGGAATACATCACGAGAGAACGAAGCGATTCGCGTTCTTATCGTCGACTCGGTATCTCTGTTATATTACATACATTGAGTGCATGTTCGGTCATCATGCATCTATCCTCGCGTAAAATACTCGAAACTTTCCATTAATCCGCTTGATTATCCTATATTTTATTAACGACAAGTTACCAGAAATTATCGCGGCACTTGTAACCAATTATGCGCTACGCCACTCTCTTTGCTCTGTCAAACTATTTCATTTCCTCGCTTGATATTTAGCTTGAATCTGGCCGGGAAACCGCAGAATGTCAAATTTCAAACAGTACTTTCCAGTTTTCTTCGATGTGAATCTCGAAAACCGAAGACGCGAGGTACTTTCAGCAAACTGGACGCGTCATTTAGATGCAAAATAAGCTCGCGAACGCTTGATTGTGTCAACATTACGAGAGAGGATTCGCAACGTTCCATTTTCTCCTCTTCTCCTTTTACACAGATATTTAACCGTAAATATGTAAAGAGCGAGCATGCATTTTGCAACACGTTAGACAAAAAACGTCTGGTGTAACGTCGCGGCCGCTAAAGCGGGATATTTTAAAACGCGTGTAAAAATACGAGGGGCAAACAACCACTTTTCTGCCGCTAATGGACTCTTTATAGAAAGCGCGTTTTAGAAGGCCATTCGTTTGACAAAAGCTCTGACCCCGTTCTTGCAGAGACGTCGCGATACCCGCCGTCAACACACCTTCCTAACCTCCATTTACGATCGTGATCCAGCTCTCTGTGGGGAAAAAAATTTCTGAAATATCCGAGTTACTCGCTGTTTCGGCCTTTCGCGTGGAAGTCGCTGAAACTTTCGCTCGTTCGCTCAAAGGCTCACAGACAGAAATTCATCAGTTTTCCACAGTCAGTTTCTCATTCATTCTCGGAATCTCAAATACAAGAAGAAATTAATTTCATTGAATAACAAATCAAATTCATTTCTTTCAAATATATAAGAATACAATAGTTACGGATTTATTTGGCTCATCCTGCGTAAGTAGTAAAATTTTCGCGATCAATTAAATTTCGAAGCGTTAAAAATACCAAAAAAAAAAAAAAAAAAGGAGACGATGGCCGACATACAAATCTAAAAACTAATAAAGAGAGAGAGAGAAAGAGAGAGAGAGAGCGGAGAAGCACAGAAGATCCGAAGCGGTTAATACGGAAAGGAAAGCAATCAATTTCAGACGACCAAGAGTAGAACAAGAAAACGAACGAAGGAGAAAATGAAATTAAGGACAGATCTTGGCAAGATTCTTCGCCGGAGAACCACCACTTCGCTATTTACCTCGAATGAAGAAGCAAATATAGAAAAAGCATTTAGAAATGGCATTTATGGTGCCGGTAGAAATCGACGGACCATTTATCCCCCGACGCTTCCGCTATCGACGCACGTGCCCGCCATCCATCGCTATTGTTTCACCCGCCATATTTTCCAACCTCTCTTTGTTACTTATTCATTTGTTGCCTATTTCTTCTGTCAGGTTCACCACCCTTTCTTCTTTCTCATCGCGTCTGTATTTTGTTCACCGGCGAGCGATTTATTCCAAAAGGAAACGAAAAATTCCTTTTCACGTTTTCGTCTAGGCGCGAAAGTTTCAAAAATTTATACCGAGAGAATTTTAATCCGAGGAGACACGTCTGATCATCTAACAGCGGCCGCCCCGAGACAAATTGTCGACGAGAACGAGACCGTGAGAATCCACCGGCCGGCTTGCTGAACTCTGCGTATATACATCTCACAGACGCGCGACGCGCCTTCAATTTTCCGCGTTTCCTCGCGTTTTCAAAATTCCGCCTCTTTGTTGGTTCGACGCTGGTTGTCGTCGCGAGCGGCCAGAGGCAAGTTTTAATTGGAATTCTCGGGTTCTCTTGATTTCCAAAGGGCGGGCTGGAAATTAATGCAAGAAAATTCCTCGCCGCGAACTCCTCTTCCAAGACAACCCGAGAGAGAGAAAGAGAGAGAGAGAGAGAGAGAGAGAGAGAAGCCCTTGACTCCTGTCGCGTGTGTAATTCACAACCAGCCGTTTGTTCCCGCGACATTTCTGTGACGCACCGGTCCAATCATTTCCACACGCACGCGTGCCCTTTTCCCGAAGGAAAACGAGATTTTTGCCGCCTCGCCGACGAATTTATTTCGCAGGTACACCAGGTCGACTTGCCACGCTTTCGAGACACCCGTTGCATTGCGGAACAACGTCGCGAACAGAGACGCCTCAGCACGATTCGATAAACTTTTCAGAATAGTTTCCAAAGGTTTCAACGAGTTGTGTACATACGGTGGGAGGATGCGAGTCAAAGACAGGACGGATAGAGGAAGAGAGCGGAGGAAAAAAGGCATCGTCTTTTAACAAATGGACGCTCCGCGATGTCTTTATCCGATACAAAAGCAAGGCGTTGAATTATTGGAATCGTTCCGTGGCTTGCCCGAGGCTCGTAAATTTATCGACGAGCGGTCGAATGAGTATCCCGTGTTTCACCACTGGACTGGATACTCGGGAGAGAATATCCTCCTCCTCCTCCTCCTCCTCCTCTCTTCTTCCCCGCGCGCGCCGCGATATCCGACGAATTCTTGAAAAAGAAGTAAATTCTCGATAGTTTCGCCAGTTTACCGATGCTCTCCAAAAAAANAAAAAAAAAAAAAAAAAAAAAAGAAAAAATTATTGGGAAAAAAGAGAGAAATATATAACGTTCTAGAAATGTTACGCGAGAGTTTTCAGCCGGCTCGAGTTAATTAAAAAGAGAAGAGAGAAAAAGAGAAAGAGAGAGAGAAAAGAATTGGAATCAAGTTGTCGCGTAATTCGACGAAATGGCGCCGTTTAGGAAAGAAGCATAATGAGATTTGGTTAATTAGAAAGATGCGAGAGATGTCTCTCTCTCTCTCTCTCTCTCTATTCTCTCTATGATCTACCATTAGAGAATGTTGGCCGATCGCGTTTCTGTCCGGGCAAAGTACGCCAGTAAACTTGCTACTTCGTTTCCAGCCAGCCAACTAAATCTTAACGTTAACAAGAACACGTGTTCTTGCACCTCCTCTGCCAGCCTACACACACATACACACACACGCACGCACATACACACTCACACACGCGCGCAATTAACGGGCCCTGTGTAACAGTTAAACTTCCACGGACTTTGCCGCGTAACCGAGAGCATTGATCATGCAGTTCGTTGGTAACTACTAATCGCTCTTTGTTGATACACTGCCTGGCTTCGAAGGTTGCTGCTAATTAAACTTGCCGTGGCTTCGTCCTCCCCCACCAAGTGACTATCCCGTCACTTCGGCTCATCTATTTTTGTTATTTCACACAGTATAGTGCGTTCAATTACGCGCAATCCAAGTTTCAACTGCTCGTTTTTTTGTTTTTTCTTTTTCTTTTTCAGTATCAAAATTCGCGGAGAGAATCGTATGTGTGACTCGAGAGATTCTCCAATTGGACCGCTGCTCTTCTCAGATCTCTCACTCAAAATCGTGCAATTGCGAGGCTTGAAAGCTGCGTGTACGTCCAAATTTTTGGAAATTCGTCCTCCTCTCGGGTCTCTCCCGCGCAAAATCGTGCAACTTGAAAGCTGTGTGTACGTCCGGATTTTGGAAATTCCTGTCGTCGCAAAATTCGTTGCAAATTCAAAGCTCTGTACACGGTCAAATTTTGGAAATTCCTCTTTATTGCATTCCTCCTGTCGATACGCCGCCAGGAATAAAAATAGCAACTCAACTCTTCCGATCGATGATCCAGAGACGATCCTCCTTGCTCGTTGTCGTCGGGAGCAAAATCCCAGTTGAAATTCAATTCGATTGACGGAGGGAAATCGCGTTTGTCACGTTTGAGGTTGCAATACAGAGGCCGGGGGAGCGCGATTCGATAACGAAAGAGATTGGATTAATCTGTCGTGCCGTTTATTAATAACGTTCTATAGACAATGCATTGCTACTTGTTAATAATGTTCCGGGCTAATTTGCCTCGGAGTTCATTAGCATGCCGCGGCGAATGGAGTTACCTGTGCACACACAGCCCGAGTCAGGCTTGTCGCGTGGCTAGAGTAGGAAATTTATGAACGCCCCTTCTCCGTTTCTTCCCATGTATCGTAACATACATACATACATACATACATACGTGTCTCTAATTTTTTTTTTGTTTTTTCCACAACGATGACAAATTTTGTTTGTCTCATCGATTCAATTCAAGCATCGTTTGTCGGTGATTCACTTGGTACTTTGTAACATTATATTATGAACGTAACACGATATAACAGGAAACGTTATATGTTGTGAAGGATTAACTGTTAAAGTTATAATTTTAAGGATTATATGTATATACTATATATATAATAATAACATAAAATATAAATGATATAATAAGTACTATAATATTACTATTATAATAAGTATTATAATATTACTTATTATAATATAATAAGTAATATTATAATATAAAATATAAATATAAAATATGAATAATAATATAAATAATATAAAATATAAATAATAAGTAATATTATTATAAATATAATGTATAAATAATAATTAATATAATAATAATATAAAATATAAATATAATATTAAGTAATATTATTATAAATGTAATATATAAATAATAATTACTATAATAATAATATAGAATAATATATATAATCACTACACTTTTATTGATTTTTATTAATTTATATAATATAATACATGTAAAGTAACGAGATGTTTAGAAGGATTAATTGAAAATTATAATTATACTGGGTATATATAAAAACGATTGTAGCAATGTAGCGTGGCTTTTAGTTGCAATCTGCGACTGTTGCAAAAACTTTTTACCGATTTTTACAGTCAAGTGAGAAATCTTCGTTTCCTGTTGGTCGTCAGATCGAAAACGGTGAAATCGAATTTTCGAGAGGCCTTAATTACCACTTGCGTATCCTCGCCACGAGTCATTACTGCAAGCGTAACGCTTCCCGCTTGCGTAACCTGCGTTGCGTCGAGAGTTTTCAGCGCGTGACGAATTTTAATCAGCTTCTGTTAGTTTTCCAGCTGATCGGGAACAATCTCGTAATGAAATTTCCCTGACGAGAAACAATTTCTGTGACGCCGCGCGTGTGCCAGTATTAATTTTCAAGCCCGATTCTAAAAATTGATCCCAAAATTTAATTCAAACTATCGCCGAAATGGTATAAAAATACAATTAATAAACGCCACGAGAAATTGAATGTTCTTCATTTACAGAATTCTCTTCGGGTCTCGAGCTCAATACGGCCAGGAATCTCTAAAACGTTTATAACCATTCTTCTCGCACGGTGCTCCTCTATCTTGGCGAACGAATGGTTTTTCACCTCGGCGGGCAACTACACGTTTTCGACAAATTTCCCCCAAGGCCTGGCATTTGTTACGAAACCCCCGTAAGGCAGATCGAACCCGATATATCCAGGCTTGAGCTTGAGAACCACCAGAGTGAAGAGAGAGGCAGAGAGAGAGAGAGAGAGAGAGATCTCGGTTTTGGCCAGCCGATAACTTGATCGAAGATAGCCCTGGCGGATTCGATCCGGTCCTACGTGTAACTCATCCATAACCCACGGGTCCAAAGCCAAGCACGTGCCCCGTATAAGCAAATAACTAGACGAGATTCGGATATAAAGCTGGCTGCACGCGCGACAAACCGCGCCCGCTCGCCCCCGCCGCTACGATCGATCGATCGAAGAAGATTGTCCGAGAGGAAGCATTGTCTCCTAAGAGCCTCTCGGCCACCGGGTTCCATTGATTACGTAACCCTAGCCGTAACCTGTAAGCTCTGACCCCCCCCCCACGCCCCCCAGGCTTTAACCTTCGCGCCGATCCTGATCGAGCGAGCTTTGCACGCCGGGAGTTTGATGGAACGGTCGGGATTAAGGCGACCATTGTGTCGAATAACTCGCGCGACTCCGGCCCTCGATGGATCGTGCAAACACATATCCAACAGCCGCATGTAAAACGTCGGCGAAAGATAGAGGGAATTGAAAAAGTTGATGGATTCGAATATCGATTTGTCCAGGGGGGCAGGGGAAGGGGGAGGAGATAGGGCCGACGCCTGGAAAACCGAGCAGAAGGTTCGTTGGGAACGAATAGGGTCTGAGATTTTTTTTTTTGGAGAATTAGGAAAGAGAGGGAAGATTGGTGAGAATTGGTCGTCACGATTGAGGAACTATCGATATCTTTGAGCTGTTGCGACTGAAAGGAGATCTACCTTGCAAGAATCTCATTTTAAAACGTCTGCTAAACGTCTTTGACCGCAAATTGCCAAGTTTGTCCCGGAAGACATTTCTAGTTTTATTCCCGAAAATTGTGTAGAAATTTTGACAAAAGATAGTTGTTTAGTTAAGTTAAGGAAATTCGTTTAATAATGATTCTAAATTGACGTTTTACACAATTTTCTCTTAATCGCTACGGTTACACTCGATATTCCAGACTCACAGCTCTCTCTCTCTGTCTTCTCGCAACTCACTGCCTTTTTCCTCATCTGCGCAAAAATTCGTCATTCATACACGAATCCACACAAACGCATCCATATCCTTAATATCTTAAATGCTAGGCCTGGCTAGAACTAGCCATAAACAATCCCAAGTCTCAGGCCTAACTTTCTCGAGTTTCCTAGCGAGCAGCTAGCAGCGTCAGAAGATCACGACGGATTCGTCTCGAACGAATGCGATCCGAAATGAACGAAGTTTCGACGACGACGACGAAGAACGAGACAGGGACTCGCGGATCGATGCGTGCGACCGTGGAAAGTCACTGTAGTACAGATTATTGGAGGTACCGGCAAAGTAGAAAGAGGGGCTACCTCGGCAGACAGATTGCCGGGTATTCTTGGGCATTACGATGTCACGGCGACGTCCAATTAGCGTTCGTTAGGCGGTTCCAGCCACCAAGTACCTTCTCAACGAGAGAGTAATTAACGGTATTAGTCGAACGAGCACGATCGAGTCCCTCTCCTCGGATCTCTCAATGCGAAGTCGAATAATGGAGCTTACGTTAGCAGCCACCGGGTAAGCCACTTATAACTGCCCCCCCCCTCTCCCCCTACGGGCCAGTCGTTCGAGTGGTCCACCCTCTTGCGCAGAAACACGTACCCTATTGTCAATCTGGCTATTTATCTCTTAACCCTGCAACTCCTCGTTCCTCCCTCCCCCCGTTTAACGTCACGTGTTTAACTGTTTATGCCGATGGTTACGACGGCTGTTCGATCGTCGGGCAGGCACTCGGCGTACTTGACGATTCAATCGCAAGTTCTCTCGTTGATCTAATTGTCTGGCCGTGATCGGATCGCAAACTGATGGAATCGCAAGATCCAAAGATCTCGGAAACGAATTTTACTTTGATTCGATGTGTGAAAGATCTGCTTTTTGAGTCCAGCTATAAATTATCCCCGTGTTACTTGTTACTCGAAATTCGCTTGCCAAGAATTTGCATGTTATGAGACGTTGCTGCGCGTATGCCGGTGAATTGAAACTCTTCAGAAAACACGTGCCGTACATCACCACGAACGCGCTCTTCTTTTTTCACTTAATAGATAATTACGGCGTTGTATTACTTGTAAGTAAATAGAACGTTGGAAGAGGGCTTTTTGAGAAACTCGGTGAAATTCAAGACTGAGAATTTGAAACACTTGATTTTGAAAATTATCCACGAGAGAAACAGGAAATCGTAAAATTCACAACCAGTGGAGGAACTCTCAAAATCCTCTCTCAGGGGAGAAAATATTTCTCTCGTCTTTCCTCTTTTTTTTCCTACTCGCTCGTGGATCTGCTGGGATCTTCGTGCAGAATATTACACCGCGGTAGAGGAAAGAGAAACGTTCGCAGCATTTTGGAACGAGAACGGAAACGGAAACGAGATACACCTGCGGACGACTTTCTTCATTTCGGTCGGAACGGTTGTTCTAAGCTATTCCAGGCTAGGGTTGCGCGCAGGATAGCCACGGATGCGCCATCTCGAGAAACACAGAAGCAGATAATCGACAACGGAATGCTCGAAACTCGGAGGCAAGGAGATGGTATCGGTGGAAAGTTCGCTCGGAACGAGATGCATCGGGGAAACTGGCAAGAGTGAAACGTGGCAGCTCGTGGCTCGTCGTTTGTTACAACAAATGATTAGTATCGAATTTTCTCTCTCGCGTATAATTTATTTCGCATTGTACGGAAAACATTTTGTCAGAGTATACTGTTTGGATTTCTATAACAATCGAAACCGAAGCAATGACGAACGCAGGCTGTGTCTCGAAACTCAGTTAATCTCTAACTGATACACCATTGCTCAAAAATTAGTAGAGCAATCAACGATTGAGCGGACGTAGATGTAAAACTTGCTTGGCTGTAAATGCAAGAGCATTGTGGCGGCGACACTGTCGACGTAGTGGAGGGGATAGCGCTAGCGATCAAGAGAATGGGTGGGGGGAGGCAAGAGTCGCCAGTTAGCCACCTCTGATGTAAATTTTAATATTAAACGCGTGTGACGTACGCGGATTACTTTCAGCAAGGGTTAAACATTAAAAAGCCTCGAAGAATGCATGAAAATCTAAACGTGTTTTTTTTTTTTTTTATACTCGGGAAAATATCTCACGAGGATCTATCTCTAGAAACTAGACTATTTTAAATTCATTCTCCTGTGTCGTTTTATCGCCTCGCGAAAGAGTTAATGTCGAACCGCGTTTCCATATCCAATAAATATTTTCCAAGTGCCGTAAATCCATCTCCGCGTGTCTCGGGACTCGTCGAAAATTAATTGACGCTGCTTAAACGTCTCGACAGTTTTCCTTCAACCATCTTCTCAAAGCGAGAAGCTGGAGTTACTGGAAATATTAAAATTTTGGATAAATATCGACCCACTCTCCAAACAATTATATCCCGAATTGGAGAGTTCGAGAATTTACAAGTCTACGAATTTCAGGAATCCACGAGAACTTCAATTACGAAATTTATGCAAATTTTAAAAATCTCCTGGAATTTCGGTCACCGGGAATATTAAAATTCCAGATAAACTTTCTAGACTGCCGGATGAAAATTTTAGACAACAGATTTTCGAAAGACATCTCGTCCAAACCCGAAGAGGAAAACTCGACTGTTTCCCTCTTAATGTCTCGTTCTCGTCAATTAGATAGACAAGAGGAGGAGAGGGCCCCCTCGTTTTCTCTCCTTTCTATCGAAAATCGGTTGATTAACCGGCCGGCAATCTCGATCGAAAGTTACAATGCGCGTTGTGCAAGATGAATGCTTTGTTACAATAGGGGCCAGGGACTTATTATGCATTGTACCATGCGTTTAATTATACGGTTACCCGTGCGCCGTTAATCCCAGGCTTAACGAGAAGACAATCGGGCCAAGGCTCGCTTTAGTTCTCTCTTTATACCTGAATAGTCGCGCAATTCGCGTCGTTTGCATGTGAATTTCTATATCGGAATAAAACTTCGTCCGTGCCGACATTGTGCACGGCAATACGGTCGTTAGTTTCGTCGCGTTCTAGTGAACAGTCTGCTTAACTCCGGCGATCCCTCTACACGGTGTCTTGCACTTTCTATGCACCGTACTACAAAAATCCTATAAAATTAGACGATTGCAAAATAAATGCTACTAACCGCGTTACGACCGGCGCGACACGCATTGCACAATTTCTCACACGTCCTTTCACACGTTTCGTTTCTCCTCTTGCTGATGAAATCTTTCGAACAACGTGATATCGCGTTGATGTATTTCCATTCTCTCGAATTAACAATAGATTGTCTTTTTATTTTATTCGTCGTGGAACAAACACGATGTCCAATATTTACTGAATGCTTGCTAAATAGGAGATAAGACGATGTTTTATCCTTTGTTAAATCCACTGAATTTATGTTTATGACACATCGTTAAAAACTGAATCCATCAAATTGCAAAACATCAGGAATATGATGGAATTTGTCTTTGCTACTTAATGAAATAAAATCGACGATACTATCCGCCACGTTTTACCCGTGTAGTTTTATTTCTGTTCGTAGAACACGGCGAGAGACACCCTGTATAGAGGGAGAGGGAGAGAGAGAGAGAGAGAGTTAGAATCGATGCGAGCCCGCAGCAGAACCTCTGTATACCTTCCCTTTTGAATACCACCGCGAATCGATATGCAAGTGTATTACTATTGTTGCAAAGATTCCGATTCGCGAACGACTTGATGCGTAAATGCCAGTCATATTGTTTCACCGTAACGGTACATATTCCAGCAATCAATTCGATCAGTGTACCGAAAACCGGTCGCCCGGAAACTCGCCAGCCCCGATAACAAAACATCGCCAAGCGGGACATTCGAGCGTGAACGTGCCACGTCATACGCGTTTCACTCCTCTCGCGAAATTTTTCTAGTAATTAAAACGTGTCTTCGTTGTCGTCGAACCTGACAGCCTGGCACAGTGAAGAACTTAATGTTTCTTTCTCGGAGAAATAGGAAGGTTCGAAGATGGAAATTCAAAGGGGAAGAAAATCGTAGTTTTGGCTTCAATTCTTGATAAAGATTATAGAGATAATAATTAATAATGACAGATAATATTATGTGATATTATAATTAATATTAATAATAGTAGATAATCAATAGTAACAGAACGGAATCAATAGAGATCTACAGAGGAAAGAGCCCGTTCGTGTCGGACTCGAGAGAAGGAAAATTGCAGTTTTGTTGATTTTAATTCGCGACAAAGATATGTACGTATTAATTAATAATAATAGCAGATAATAATTGATAAAATAATGGCAGAATAATTAATAAGGAGAGAGCAAAGTCAATAGAAGTCTGGCAGACAAAAGAAGAGCCCGTTCGTGTGACGCGACTGTCTTTGAAAGATACGACGGAACGAACTTCCATCCTCTGCGCCCGTGGAGAAGAAAGCAATCCACGTAATTGAACCAGTGACGCCACAGGTTTTGCTTTTTGCCTTGTCCCGTCTCGTCCGGTACTACACGGTATCGCGTTTTGTCGTGTCGTGTCGTGTCGTGTCGTGTCACGCGTTGTGTAACGTCGTGTCATGCATCGCGTCGTATTCTGTCGTGTCGCTTCACCCGCCGTCGTATCGTGCGGTATCGCATTATGTGCTATGTCATATTGCGTCACGTCATTTTTAGTCCCACTTCGCTCTCCCCGGTTCTTCTTTTAAGGATTCGCTGCCTCGTTAAACGATTCCCCTCTGTCCCGCGTCACGGCACCGCATCGATCTCTCAACCGTCGTGCAAAAATTCAACAAACTGAGAGTTTCCTTTCGCGAGGGAAAGAAAGGGTCTCTTTGAAAACTGAGAAACCATTGCTGTCTGTTTTATCATTCGATGAGATATTTATATATTTACGAGTTGTACCATTTTTAATTTTTTCCCGCTCAACAGTTTGACACTTGATCTTGATACTTTATACGTATACGTATGGTTCGACGCTGTATCGACGACAAATTTAACAAGCCTCAACTTTTACATATCACCGCCCTTCCCCCTCCGAAAAGTAAAAATTCGATCGAACAATTCTCTGCCTACTGGGACGAGATTAAATTCGACCGAGCTTGGAAACGGACCCGGTCGAGGAACACGGACACACACACACACACACACACACGTACGTGCAAGTAATTTAACTAGACACGCGTTTTAAGCAAAATACCAGCAATATTCGCGTGGTTACGGTAGTCAACTTCGATTACAACTTTCGCGCTCCGGATGAGTATTGCATCGGTCACGTTTGAATTTTGCCAACGGAGTTCTCTTCCCCATTGTCACGGATGACCATTGTTATCGACGTGACCGCCGTAGAGGGTTAACAGGATCGCCGAGTGTAATATCGAGTGTTCGCCGTCGTTATGCGTTGAAACAACGTCGTCCCTGCAACGTACGTATTGTACGTATATATCCAGTTTCCGGCCGCGTCAAGATTTCCCAACGCGGTATCACATTAACGGTTGTAACTCGTTCATCTCGGTTTCGCCAAGAGGCTGTATTTCAAATTATCGACGTACGCGTGTATTAGATCGGATAACCAAGCCGGGAAACCAGGCTCCGCCAGCCCTGGCAATCTTGGCAATCGCGTGATCGATGAGTCGAAACGCGAGCCATCGATGTCGAATCGTTAATATCTTATTCTTCGAACCTTCGTGCCGGTGCCGGTGCCGGTGCCGGGCGGGCAAAATCTGATTAATGATCAACGCTCGTAATTAATATGGGAGTCGGGATTATCGAAGAATCAAACAGGATCGTTGATTAATGAACGAGGCAAGTAGTCGAGACGAGATTTTGATTAATTTGATCAATCGTTGATCGTTTGTATCGGTATTTTGTAGAAACTACTGTATTTATTATTATAATTTTGTCTTGTTCCAAAATTTCTTATTTTTTCTTCTTTTTTTTTTTCTCCTTTGCGAATGTTGAACGTGTTATATATTTCCTACGTGCAAAATATTTACTTATTTTTTTAGAATAATAGTGGTCGATCATGGAAATTTCGATACATTTATCGACAATGCTGTTGTTTCCAAATAACGTCGTACTTTTATCGTTACTTTACCAGTAATGTATCGTTTGAATAGCAATTGTAAATTAAATTTATTTAAAAAAAAAACTAGATAAATACGACAAGAATTTATAAATATAGAATTTCTAAATATATATTTATTTTTTTATTTAACAAAAATATGTATATATTTAGATCATTTATTTTCGAGATAATTAAAATTATTAAAATAAATTAATTAACTCTGATGCAAATGGTACGAAATAAATTCTACTTACGTATTTTTGAAAAAAATTCATTTTCATTACATCAAACTATAAATAATATTATTCATTTTCAATTGTTTCTAAAATATATATCCTATTTTTACTATAAAACTTTATTTAATAATATATTATTATATATCGTTTATCATCGTCTTTGAGATATTTTATTCAAACCGGTCTTGACGATTTTTTAAATACTCCGCGCGCAAACACACGGGCAGCAATCGGAGAGCAAGTCTGAAGCGAGACTGGAGCAGGTAGTGCTCCTGGGTGATGCAAATTTACGGGGTGACGGTGGACACGGGGACAACGGGCATAATTCACTCGGTCGCATACGTGCTCGGCCGTGTACACGCGTTTACTCTTCGAAGCGGCGGCGGCGGCGGCGGCGGCGGCTCACCGGGGGGATCCGCACGCACGTGCGTGACCGACAACGAGCGCCGAGGCTCGGCCAAAGCAAGGCCACCACCGTGGTAACGAGCCCGTGGTATTAAGCGGCTGATTTATTATCAGGCCGAGCCACCGTTTCGCCCCGAATTTGCCGAAACGCGCTTTGCACGTTCGCGCCTCCGACTTCCCACGAATTTTACGCGTTTCGTCGCCTTGCTCTGTCGAAGCAGAGACATCCTTGAAGGTTCTACTGTTTTAAAGTCTCACAGCTTAACCTCTTGCGTCGCCACGCACGTCGAGAATTTTTTCTCCGAAAATTGCAACATTTTTCTCAGTTTTATTTAAGTATATTTGAAGTATAAGGGGGACGGGGGCGAAACAAATAATAAATTTATTCGGTTCGGTCGCTCGTTATGGTCCGTAACCAGTTAATTCAAATCTTAACTATCTAAATCGCGCGATCTTCGATGGAATCTTCGAGAGATTCAGAGACAACCTTTGAGAAAGAGGAGAACGCGCAGCAGACATAATTTTCCCCCTGTTTTACCACGTGCTGACCTCCTGGTTATCTTTGTCCGACAAAGCGAGAGATTCTATTTTTTGAATTTGACAAATCGACATCTCGCTAAGGTTACGATTGCCAAATCTCAACCATCTGAATCTTCGATGGAATGTTCGAAAAATTCAAAGACAACTTTCGAAAAAAGGGGAGACGAAATTAAAGATTTTTGGAGATTCTACTTTCTAAAATCTGACAGCTAAGATTACGAAATCTTTGAACCCTTTAAATCGCGCGATTTTCAACGAGAAATCTTCAATTCTTCAATTCTTCAAAAGACAACTTTTATAAAAGAGAGAGAGAGAGAGAGAACAGCTGATGTAATTTCGTCTTGTTGCTACCATATGCTCCTCGGTCCCGGAGCGTTTTAAGGATTTAGCCTGTCGCAGTTGCGCGAGACAGGCTGCAGTTTCCGGGGGACGCGAGCGGAAGAAGTACGGCGTTGCATGTGACACGGCGTGGACGTCGCCGACTCGCAGTTTCTTGATAGAGAAACTACAGGTGACCGGGATCTGGCTGGCAACAGGCAACGTTGTACGTACGAGGATTTCTTATTGAGATATTGTCCGAAGGCATCTCCACGAGGAATAAATCTGGCTGAGACAGGGTGAGTTGTGGCTGACACAACGGCACACGCATTGGCGACAGTTCTTTCCCGCGGGCAGAGCAGAGAGAGATGTTCGAAGGCGGATCGATAAAGACGAAAGAGGAAACGTTTCATTTTCGGAACGTTTTGATTTTCCGATCTCTCGCGTCACCTTGTTTTTCATCTCGTGATTTTGTAATTGAATCGTGCTCGAATTTGGACGGTAATTTTCTGTCTCGATTATTGAAAAATTCACACGCTCCGGAGAATGAAATAAATTCAGTTCGAAGTTTGTTTCCATCGGTGTAACGCATGCGCACGAATATGTTTAATGTTTTGTAATAATTTTAACATTGAATCGTGACTTGAATTTGAAAAGACGGATTTGTAGATAAGTTTTCGTTTCGCGAGAGTTTACGTTCAAATGGAATAAACTCCGAGTTTCTTTCGTTTGTTTCGGAAAATGACATACGGATGGATCGATTTCTCGCGTACCGCGCCGATTTCGATAGATCGTGCAGCGCGGTTGTATAACCACACCACTATAACTACACTATAACGCACAAACTGTATCAATTAAGATCATGATAATGATAATATCTTGATGCAGTAACTGTCCTATTAATTGTTACTACAATGCACGTCGTAAAGGGTGCCTATTAGGATAACGATCATAAACCCTGTTTAACCATCGACAGCGAATATTCAAAGACGATGAAACACTTCTCGGCTCTTTATTTCCTAAATTTCCACGTTTAAATTGCTCGTAATTTCAATTATTCTAGTTTTAGTCTCCAGAATACGTCGTTTGTTCTTCTAAAAAAAAAAAAAGAAAAAAACAGAGAAAGGAATGTCACAATTTCACGTCTTCTCGTCTCGTATCGTATCGTCGAAAATTATATAAAACAACAAATTTCTCTGCCCTCCTCCGTTCCGCGCGAAACGGAAGACAATAAGTTACGATTGCAGCGGGGCTCTGTAAGGTTAAGACGCTGGATACGTTGGAAAATTAGATTGGTCGGGGTGTTGGCGGAGTGTTGATTCCGAGAAATTCAGCTCCGAGAGCACCTCTCCCCCCCGAGAAGTGTCTAAGCCTCGGGAATCAGAATTCCCAGGGAAATCAATTACGCAACAACCGCCGAGGAATTCGCAGATTTCCATGGTCTCGTCTTGATTCGGAGTTTAGTTAAGCAGCTTTCGACGTCTGAATTTGCCAAGCTCGTCTCTCAACGATCGCCAGCTGTCCAGCTCGAGTCAACTCAACAAACGTTCGCCACGTCTCTCGCGAATCTTTTCTAAAAATTCTCCTCTCTTTCTTTTATTGCAGCTACAGTTTTTTTGAACTGACATTATCGAAAGAAAAAAAAAAAAAAAAAAGAATAAGACGAAAGAAACAAAGCGAATCGACAATGTCGGAACGAAACGAGGCGAGGACGAGTGTAAAATTCGCAATCCGCAGATACCAAGCCGTGTTAAAGGATCAGTGTACCACGCGAACTATCCACGAAGGCAACACGTAAGACCAAACAATGGCTAGGAGCCAAAACTAATTACGACCACCTCTGTTCCCTCGTGCTTCTCCTCAGGCTAGCGTATAAAGGAGCAGCTAACCTAGACACGGTCATCGTCCACGTGCCCTAAGTGGGGCTCGTCTTCAAAGCTACTTGCAATTAGGCTCGCAACGCGCTTATTACTCTCTAGTTCTCGGCCGACGTTGCGTTAACCGTTTGCCAAGACCTGTTCTCCTTTGTCCTCTCGCTTTCGAAAATGCTCGCCTCTTGCAGCAATCTTCTCGCAGTTTTCCTTTTTCCCCTTTTTTCATTTTTTGGCTGGGAAAGTATTATATTTTCGACAACAACAGCAGCAGCGACAACAACTCGGGAGGAGCACGGGCATGAAAAACTGCAACGTGTCGCAGTTCCAATAACAAATTGAAAAGTCGTACGAGGGCACGCGTTACGTAGCTAGGTGCTGCCACAGCGTTATTCTTTCGATTATTTCTCCCTTTATGTTCGCTGTCGCAACGCGTGTGTATAAAAGTGCGCGCGAAACCCAAGTATTACGTCGCGGTCGCGCGAAGCAACAGGGAGCGGGAAAATTAAACTGGAAAGAAACTAGAAGATTCTAGAAAAAAAACTCTGAGAAATATAAATTATGCAAGTCTAACGCAGACGAGTATAAATAACACGAGCGAACGAACAAATTCATAAGTATAAATTTCACGTAGCTGCACTTGTTGAATTTTAAACTTTTAATCAGACCAAAGTCTCATCTTCCGTATATTTTTATTAGAAACAGCGCTGTTGGTATATATTCACTTGGCTTACATATAAATAATATAAACAAATAAATATAAATTTAACGTAGCTGGATATCAACGAACGTGCTGTCTTTAATTTTGAACTTTTAATGAAAATGCCGGTGTATATCAGGCCAAAGCGCTGTTGACATTCGACTTACGCGCTTGACTCTTATTAAAAAATAAAAAAAAAAAAATAAAAAAAAACAGAAACGTATTTAAAGTTACCAGGCCAAGAAAATCGTTGAATCACCTGTTCTCAGTCTCCAGAATGACCCATAGAAATCTCGCTACGTGATTATTCCAACTATTCTCAGCACCTCGTGAAATTCTTCGTGAACAGGAGAGAGAGCTGCGGGGTTGCATACATAAATACCGGTGAGATATCAGACCGGTGGAAGACGCGTTGGTCCCGGGGGGCTGAAAAGAAAGAAAGGAGTCCATCAGTGTGGAATTTTCACGGAGGCCTCGTAAGCCATCGGCGAAACTTAGTGTGCGAGGAGTCAGATATCCAGGAAAAGTGAAAATCGGATCCGTTGGGAGGCTCTTCGGGTGGGAGGGATTCAATTGTAAAGTCCCCTGTCTCGAGGATCGGGAAGGGAAGGGAAGAGAATAGAAGAGGAAGAGGCCGTAAAGTTGCTGCCGCGGTCTACTCGCGAACACGTTCCCTTACGTACATACGTCGTTTCGCACGTCGACGAGAATCCGCGCAAGCTGCTCCGCGAAGACGCCGGAACTCTCTCGTTCCCGCTGATACGCACAGACACGCGACATTCCGCAAGACAGAGGGTGTACATTCGCGCTCAGGGGAGGGCTGCGCGCTCGTGCTTGCTCGTGTGTGTACCGGGTGTACCGTGTAACGTGTCGAAGATGTACACGGCTGAGAGATTGGTTGCAACTAGGGAGAAACGTGGCGAAATGTTGCGAACAGAGATAGTTTATACAATGAAATATCAGTGTATTTAGAATATAAATATAATATAAATATAATATATAAAATAAAAATATATTTACATAATATGCTATAGAATATAAATAAAAATATAATATAAATGTAATATATAAAATACAAATATATTTACATAATACGTTGCAGAATATAAATATATTATGCAAGTTTACAATGAAATATAAGTGTATCTAGAATATAAATATATTATGCAAGTATATAATGAAATATAAGTGTATTTAGAATACAAATATATTATGTAAGTATATAATGAAATATAAGTGTATTTAGAATATAAATATAATATAATATAATATAGTGTAATATAAATATAATATATAAAATAAAAATATATTTACATAATATGCTATAGAATATAAATAAAAATATAATATAAATGTAATATATAAAATACAAATATATTTACATAATACGTTGCAGAATATAAATATATTATGCAAGTTTACAATGAAATATAAGTGTATCTAGAATATAAATATATTATGCAAGTATATAATGAAATATAAGTGTATTTAGAATACAAATATATTATGCAAGTATATAATGAAATATAAGTGTATTTAGAATACAAATATAATATAATACAATATTATAAATATAAATATAATATAATATAATATAATATATAAAATATAAATATATTTACATAATATGTAGTAGAATGTAAATATATTATGCAATGGGTGATCGATTAACGAACGTAACTCGCTACCCGAATTGTTCGTTAACTGTTCATAGATGGCAGTAAAATATAATTCTATGTAGCGACCTCTACTTCGAAGAATTTAGATTAACGACATCCATGTTCATTAAATCGTTTCGTCGAGATGTGTATTTAATATACACAGTAGTAGAATATTTAAAAATTGTTAGTAATTTTATTATCACCATGGAAATATTTACAGAAACTTACATATACTGCAATCATCATGTTAATTATTCATTCGTTATTTAATCTTTCATTATTTGATCTTAGTTATTTGATATTCATCATTAGTAATTATATATTTCGTTACATTAATGATATTTTTGTATAAACTACTAAAATTAATTACAGAGTTATTATTTATTTGTAGTGATTGTGATATTAATTTATTTATCGTCATAATTGCTACATCTACAAATCTTGCGTACAGCGGTATGAGGTATGTTCGTTATTCGAACGTAAAAATCTTTCGCGAAAATATTCGTTGTCGGGTTTGTGTATAGAATAGAAGTGGCGATGACGACGGTTCACGATAGGACACCCTGTGAACGAGGGGAGAGGGAAGGCGAAGGAAATTACGAGGAAGCGCGAGAATTCCGCGTGCACCGAAAGCTCCTGTCGCGCACTTTCGACTGCCGCGTTCTCCAGTTATAGCAGTGTTGATTTACGCACTCACCGAGGACGCCCGCGGTCTCCCGGCACAATCGAGAGAGAGAGAGAGAGAGAGAGAGAACCGTCTGGTTCCCGGAGGAATGTCGTTCCTCCCCTGCGATAGAACGTTGCGGCGTCGAAACTTACGAAGCGAACGCGAGAGACACGCGAGAGGGAACGAGACCGCACTCGGCTCGGTGTCGCGTTTGATGGACTTGAAAATTGGAATCTCGTCGGCTGTAACAATGACGTAACTCGAGACTTACACACGTTACGCGTTATCACTCCGTCACAGTTGCAAATTCCCACAAACGAGGAGAGAACTTTCTAGATGTTTTCTAAAAAACCGCCATCGGAAAAATCGCCCGTTCGAAATTCGTCCAACTCACTTTTTCGGGTATATCTTTCGCGTTAATTTCGCGCAACGACAATTTGATATCGGTTTCAACGCCGCAAACCGTTGACGATACGAAATCGCTCGGCAACGTACGTGACGGTAATTTCTGCCGGACGATAGCGCAGCTGGTTTAATTTAGAGTTAAAGCAGAGTTCTGATAGAATGCCATCCGATCTTCACCGCTTGATAAGATAACAGAACGGGACGCGTTTCCACTTTCGGTTATCTGCCGTGCTCTCGTCCTAATGGCACACCTAAAGCAATTACAACGAGTAATTTATTCAAATCGACGCGTTTCTAGCTTTCGGTTCCAGACCTGGCCGTTTTTCTCTACCGGAGAATTGGAGGAAGCGATCTCTCGCAGCAGCGTGGTACTAGAGATCAAACGGAGGAATTATTTATCGTTCGAGAGAAGCGCGAGAGAAACGAATTCATGGTCGTGCACTATCGGAGAAAGAGAAAGAGATAGAGAGGAATGGATCTGTCATCGAGGTCACGTGAAAATCTCGAGCCAATTGTTACTCGTAAAAAGAACGAGCGATCAAAGATCTGACGGCGTCAGACGGTGAGCGCTGAACGACTGGCAGTGAAAATACGGAAACTGTATCTCGAGGATCCCCTCCTCGATTTCGATTCGCGTGGCCGTCTTTATTGAGCATGAAAGAAGCGTAGACGACAGCATATTTCCGAACGGTGGCCGATTCAAAGAAACTCGCGCAGGAAGAGAATATATTACCTTTCGCGTTGTTCCCTGTCGGATTGACTTCCGTCACGACGACAACTACGGCGACGGCCAGGATGTAGAATGCATTCTTAGAAAATGCAATAATCCGACGGCGACGTGTGTACAGCGTGTTTCAAGGAAAGGTATTTTCTCTGCTCGTGCCACTATCTGTGATTTCGCAGTAGTACGAGTCGAGGATAAATCAATCGTTCGTTCGTGCTTGTTTCTAGACAGTGACAAAGAAATTATTGAATTGGTCAGAAATGTTTCTGGTGTATCGCGTGGACGTTTGTACGGTATGTACATCTGAAAGTGTAATTGCAAACTCAGCGTGCAATCTGATACTTGATCGTTCAAGCTTGTATCAGAAAAAGGAAATATCAACGATCTCGTCACGTTAACAATTTAAAGTTCGTTTTTTACAAAGTGGAAGATCAAAGAGAAACGTTTTTGTCGTGTACTTTGCTGCTACTACTTTCGAGAAATTTTCAAACTACTGTCAAACTAATGAATTGCTTTAGGTTTAGGTTTAGATTTGAATTTAGGTTAGGTTTCGATTGGCTCGGCTAATTTTGAAGCGCTCTGTAGAGCAGCCTGGCGGGAAATTCGCGCGAGTATACTCGGATGCATCGTGATTATTTGCATACGATTGCGCTGTCTCGCGGCGCGCAACAGCTACTTTCCATTACACGTCCTCGCGATTGTTATCGACATATTCCGATACTATCGCCAAGACTTACGGCGCATTATGTCGCCGTTTGCTGAAACGCTCGTACATTCGGGCAACAAATTGAGCTTGTTTACACGGCTCTCTCTCTCTCTCTCTCTCTCTCTCTCTCTCTCTCTCTCTCTCTCTCTCGAATGGCTCGAACCTCTTCTAAGAAACGATTTCATTTCCGGCACAATCATCCCCTTCCCCTTTTGGCGTACGATTTTATATCAATTTGTACTTTATTGATTCGACAAACCTACAAAACTCTCTTTTTCTATATATAGGATGGTCCATTTAATTAAGTGATAGCTACCTAAATGTCTTTTCGAATTGTAATAACGCGAGGAATATTTTTCGCCTAACTAATATATGCCATCGAGAGGCTAATGATTGGTAAGAATGTCCGTTCTTTCAAGGTCACTTCTTTTTTAGAGCTTTCAAAGTTATTTTCTTTCACACAACTGTGAGAGTTTAGATACGTAAAGAACGTACATTTAAAAATTGAAGTTATTTTTATTGATATCAGAGTATGTATGAAAATTTGTTCCATCATTCAAAGAGCGTAACATTACATGTTGCACGTTTGTTGCACCTAGAGCATTTCGCGAGGAAATCTGAACGTGAATGCATCGTGGACCGATTTGTCTTTGTTCTCGAGACGAATCGAGCGAAGTGATATGAACCGAAAGTAGTCAGACACGTTAAAGCTACTCTCTTTATACATGTTATAATATTTACGTACGAATGCGAATTACGAGATATATGTTAAATATTAACACCGAGTCGACTGTACGAAATTTTGAACATTTTTCTTCCGTAATGTCGTTTAAACATGTCGCTCGTAATTTATAGCAATATCTAGAAAAATTTTGACTAATATTTGCACGGTAAAATTTTGTACAAAAGTTCGCGTTATCTGTCTGTATTTTTAACCGTGTAAATGTAAAAATATTTTGTTACGCAAAACTCGAATATCTCTCCAGTTATTCGACACACGAAATGGCGAAACTTTCCTCATTTTTTTTTTTTTTTTTTTTTTTTTGGTTGAACGAAAGAAATGAAATATAAAGGCGAAAGGAATTTTAAAAATGTCTTACTTGGTACGAATAAAATTTATTGTACACAGTGTTCTCGACGATTTTTCGTAAATAAAATGTTAAAGCTGAAATAAAGTGGTTCTGAGTTCGCGTGAATGCAAAGGTGTTTTTAAAAAAGGATAATTTCTCAAAGGTACGTAACTTGGATTGACGAAAGAATCAATCTCGCATGTCTGAATGTTTCGATGTGTTTCGATGTATTTTGTAAATCATTGTAATCGTGAAATTTGAAGGAAATATCTGAGAAATGTCAAATTTGGAAAAAAGTCAGGTTTTCGGAAAATTGGAAGCTTACGGTGTGACGTAGATTTCACCGAATTCGGCTGCTTTTATCACAAAAACTACTGAAATCATTCCATTTTCTCGAAATTTTATGTAGATTCTGACGACGAAAAAAATGCGGATCTTGACGAAAAAATTGCAGAATGATAGTTTAAAAAGTCATAAAATTTTCTGGATTTAGATCTACGTAATTTTCTTGGAAACAAAAAAAAAAAAAAAAAAAGCTAAAAGTAGATGAAAATATTTTTTCATTAGACAGTATATCGTCCATTTTCTTTTATCGCCTTTTGCCATCTTTCAGGCAATTTTATCGCGTTCAAAAATGTTTCTATCTTTTTCAACAAAAGAACGATTTGACATCCTCCATCAGTAGAGATTTGGCAAGTCAATTCTAACTCTTAGCCGTCGTTTGAAAGTTAATTCACCAATATTAATCGTCAGATAATTTTTTGCGAAACACAACGAAAACGTTCCTTTATAATTTCCCTAATTCAAAATCGACGTGGAGCAAACAATCGTCAACGAGTGCGTTTTCCTTTTCCGAAACAAGTTCTAAACAGTTAGCTACCAGTTTGCACGATGAATTTGGCGGTTACAAAATAAAGTTAGAAAAAAAAAAAAAACAAAAAGAAATCTATCAGAAACAAAAAAATACAATCACTATACTCGTCCTACCCATAAACTCGCGAGTAGTTCAGTTTCATCGCTAGTTCCTGGAACCTTTCGTTTTCATCGTAGATCTCTTATCTCGGTGAGACTTACCACTTTCACAATCAGAATAATTCCGTCGGAATAATTCACCATCGAATTCTCATTAACGTCGGCCCGATTTAACATAACGGATCAAACGTCGATGATGTTTTGCCCCTGAACGACAAGAACACGCTACTAACGTTTTTTCCGTAGCGGTAGGTATCAGTCGCATGATCTCGAGGTTCGATTTGTCTCCATTTCGGGGACAATTCCGGATGTGTCGTCGGGTGAGAAGAAGCTCGTTGGCCCGTTGTCCTCGCGAAGCAAGAAGCGAACCGTTCGTGAGGCACCGAACGTTAGAAAGGAGGTGCTCAAAGGGCAGGAGATTGAAGTGTCTCGCAAACGGAAGATCCGGTCGATCTTTGTGCAACGCGAGAAGCAGGATTGTCGCTTTTGTTGTCGACGATCGTGTGAACACGTTTCGCGCGAAACTCTGCATCGAAGTGTCCTTTGAGAGTGTATTACACCGAGGACTTTTTTGGGGGAGGGGGGAGGTTCGCCCCCCCCAAAAAACCGGGTGCAATCTCGTTCCATCGAACTGAATTGGCCGAGTGTGACGTTTGTCTGCATCCTGTTGCCTTGTATTGTCAGGTTTGTTTGAAAATAAGAAATTCCAAAGTGACTTCTCTGAGAGAAAGAATTTCAATACAATGGATTCTGGATATTTCAATATAGTGATCTACTGTCGCAACCCACGACAGAGAATTTGTCAGGCTTAACGAAATTTCGTGAGCCAAAACGCTATGAAAACGTAATGCAAACGGGTAGATAAAACAGGAACGCGGAGGAACGTAATAACACTCCGTCGTATAAACGGATACGAGTTCTGTTAAAACAAAGATAGAAGCCAAAAGCCTCTTTCAACCCGAGCCTGAAACTTAATCCTGTTTGCCAAAATGGCGGAATATCGGGAACTCTCGATTAAAGCGCGCATATAATTACATACTGTTGATGTTCGCGACTCGCGGTCGACTTCCGCGAATCATTACACACTTGCTTGTACTCTAATTAGTTTGCGTAATTCGGTACGTAAATACCACAACGACGTGCCAATTTCGAACGACTTCCGATAATTTCGAACCACATTGGAAGTAAGCATACATTCGAGTAGCGTAGTGTACAGGATGGAAAGTAAAGTTTCTCCGTAATTATCGTAGATGAATTCTACATCTTTAATTTAATGGAAATACATGTAAAGAGCCTTCACCTTGAATTTCAAAAAATTTTTTGAAATTTTGCATTGTATTCTACTTATCGCGAAGGTGAAACCATTCCTTTCCAAGGAATCTAATAGTTCTCTTGAAAATTGACGGAAAAAGTCACACTGTGAGTTCTAACAGCGACTTTACGGGATTAGATTTCACTAACATTCGATTTATCATAGCTGTGGCACCAGTGTGACTCTAAATAATGAGATAATAAAAACAACTGTTGACAGTCTTTGAATATACAATGGATATAATATACCTGTAACGGTCCAGAATCATAAAGTCGCTGTTAGAACCCAGAAATTTTTTTACCATTTTTCAAAATTCAACGTCAAGATCAATTTTATGACAGATTTATACGTATTTCCATCAAATCGAACGTGTAGAATTCATTTATGATAGCCACGAACAAACTTTTCTTTCCACTCTGTACATTTGCTCTAGCAGGCTGTCATTATCGCGTTCTGCGACAACGTAGTTCCACGAATATTCGGTTAAACAATTTCGACATACTTCCACGTCCACTTGCACAATCGTTAAACGGACAGGTTTCTGGGGTATCCGGCATTCAATATTCTGGAAACGTTGCCTCGATGTCCTTTTTCCTCGAGCAAACCTCGAGCCTCTCGCGTTGCCAGAAACTGTTCCCAAGAGCTCTTCGACTCTTTACATTCTCCGCCGCATTTTATACGGAGACTTTTGTCAGTACGCAGATCGAGCCGAAATATCGCCTTGGAACAGAGGTGAAATGCGGTTTCTTTTACAAGTCGAAAGTATCACGTTGCCCTTTATCGAGATCCATTTCGATCTGCCTCTCGACGAAAATCACGATTGATTCTTAAGACACGTTGAATGCCACAATATTGTACGATTTGTCCAAGACGCCAATATGAATTTGTTATGAGGCGATAGATACTATATTGAAATATTATCTGCAAATTTAATGGATACATCTTACTGGCGGTAAAGTTAACGCGTTTCTTCGACTTTCATTTATTTTTTACGATATAGCGAAACTGCGAGCGACACGAGCGATCTTCACAACGAAAACTATGTTATAAAATGACAGGGAAATTTCCAGCGACGATTTTATACGTAGAAGGTGTTATGAAAAGAATTCGAAATAATTAGATAGAACGAAAGCAACAAATTGTGGCAAGAAAGTCGTCACTTTGTTTGCAATGCTGTAATACGATGCATCACAACACGAGCACATACATATTATATATATGAATAAAACTATTTTTGTATGTCCTATACACTGCATTAATTTCTTCACATCATTCTAATAACTAGAAGCTAATACTGAAAAATTTAGAAGTATTAACATTCACTCGAATCATATATTTTTATGCTGCATTAATTCCTTCATCGTCATTGCAACAACGAAGCTAATACTAGAAAAATTTAGAAGCATTAACATTCACTCGAATTAAGTATTTTTACTAATATTTTATACTACATTAATTCCTTCACACCGTAGTAGCAACGAAGCAAATATTGAAAAATTTAGAAGCATTAACATTCACTCGAATTATGTGTTTTCTTACTAATATTTTATACTGCATTAATTCCTTCACACCGTAGTAGCAACGAAGCTAATACTGAAAAATTTTTAAGTATTAACAATCAACTCGAATTGTGTGTTTCTACGAATATTTACCGGTGACCATCATGGCATTCAACGTGTTGAACACTAACGTTACTGGCGCACGGAAGCCTGAAACCACGGTTAGAACGGAGAAACTAGAGAAACAATGGGGTCCTCTTACCGAAAACGCTTTCAGGAACACCAAACACTGTATTATGCCCTCCATCGTGTCTCCGGTTAAGCAAAACGTGCCGGTCAGGTGACGACCCTTACGACCGATCACAGAACAGAGGTTCGCCTGCACGAAGGCGTTCTGCGACCTCGTGGCTGCCGTGAGGGCTGGCTGGTGCGATCCGGAGCTTATCAGTCGCTCCAACGAGTCCATCTCTCCTCGATCTTCGTAAATCCTGTCTCTCGTGTCTTCTTCTGCCTTCTTCAACCGGTGCTGGTTAACGAGCACCCTTCTCTTGCCAATCTCCTTCCTCTCTTCAAACTCTAATCAACGGACTATCTATCTTTCGACTCGATTATTCCGCACTCAGACCAGTACACGGGGCTAATCTTCGGTTATTTTCCGAGTGCAGGATCAACGGATCCATCCGTTAACAAACACAATTATCTACGGTGAAAAACTCTTTCGATCAACGTTCGAAGTTTTTCAAGCTACACGCGGGACGAGATCCAGCAAACGTAGAACACTGTGTCATTTCCACGCGAAATTCTGGCCGATTGGACTTTCGCGAGTCGTCGACGTTCGCGCTGCATCTTCCTGGAAATCTTCGTGTCTGTCCCAGCAGTGAGACACTGAAGCGAGTTGCCTCTTCGAGAGCCGATCCCTCCTGAAGTTACGATCGAGGTTCTTTCGCCTTTCACCACGAGGAAACCGGGACTTCCCGTGGTACGTGCCAATTTTTGTCAGTTCGAGGTGCACTCGCACAGAGAGGATTCGCGTTGTCCACGAGGCTTCGACGTTACACTCGACTCCGCGCGAGCACGCATCTTCCTGCCACCACCGAACTCGCACCAAGTCCCGATTCCTTCGAGCAGCGGCAAAAGTGAAAAGTGGTTGTCCCCGTCGATCGAATCTCTCGATCCTCGTCCGTTCACGATCCTTCTTCTATCGATTGGCCATGGAATGCGTTCCGTCGTGACCAAACATGTTCGTCAGAATCTTCGAGCTTGCCTCTTCTCTTTATCCAAAGCCTTTCGAAATAACTCTCTAACTCCAAGTTAGACTCCGGGATCGGCAACGTCGTTGGCGTTTCTTGGATATCACTCCGACGATTTCCATTCGTTCGTCCCAAAGCCCTGCTGCTCCCTCCAAGAGTCGCGCGCGAGAACGAGAAGCTCAATCGAAAGGGAGAGCGGATTAATCCCGGGCAACTTACTGCGGGCAACAAGCCGGGCGATTCTGCATCCTGTGGGAGATGGAGAAGACACGTTGCGGGGGCGGTGCTGCGGAGGTTTGAAACGAGCGGCGCGGCTCGGCTGTTTGCGGTGTAGCGTAACGTCTGATCAGATCGCACATCTCATAGCACAGGAAGCAGATACCTATTATCATGAACGTTTCCATCGTATCGATTACCGTTCCCTCCGAGACGCGGAACAGATTAGTCCACCGGGGAATGGAGACAACGCCGTTGTCTCATCCGCTTCAACGTTCTATCCGCCTACGCCTGTTCTGTTCAACACCCTTCGGTTACCTGTTCCTGTTCAACACACACTCACACACGCACGCACGCACACACGCACACACACACTCTCTCACCCCTATTATCAATCGATTTATGAGCCGTGACACCGACGCAACACCGAACCGTGCACTCGCGACCTTTCCTTGCCGCACAGTGTGACAACACTTGCTTCAGTACGTCCTCGTCGTAAAAAACGTAATCGATACGAGTCCCCCCTTTTGGTGTATAATAATCGCGTTAATAATCACGAAACTGTTGGAAACACGGTCAGACTATCGTCAGAGGCAGCAACGTCTCGCATGTGTCGCACAGTGGTAGCTGAACGTGGAACGGGGGTTGAACGAGGTGTCAGCAGCACTCTTCGTGCACCCTCGACTCTCTCAACTCGGGCGCGTGCACTCGGAAAATCGAGGACAGGCCGCAGGAGCAACTGCAGGGATCTCTCTCCTCAGCGTCGGCCGACGACGACGACGACGACGACAACGACGAGGGACGAGGGTGACCAGGTGACGTTCGCGTGTTCTCCACGTCACGCGCGAGCTCGTCTCGCCCGTGTGAACAGTCGAGAGGGAGGCAGGTAGGGGCGGCGAGGAGGGTGCAGGAGCAAAACACGGACCATGTGGGCGAGTGCGGCTCGAGGATGATTCTTTGGTGTGCCGCTGCGCCGATGGCACTCGCCTCCCTCGTCGTCCTCGCTTCCCTCCGTTGGTGCTCGAGTGCTCCCAGCCACTCGCGTCTCTCTATACCCGCGGATACGCGGATCCAGCACGGCCGACCCTGCCGGACTACCGCCGGCCGTCCGCGCCAGCCTCGGCTGGACGCCTCCGCGCACAGTCGACCCTCGACCACCGTTCCCTTCGCACCGCCCAGCGAGCAGGCGAGCACGAGCGTACGGGCTCGTTGTTTCCCTGATTCTTTCGACACGCGAAGTCGACGATGAAAATATGCCGACGAGGGCGCAGCGCGGCTGAACTGGGTCAGCGCGACTCGCACGCAGTGTTGTGCAACGACGCAACGACGCGGCGAGCGTGTGCACTGGGCGAACGAAGCGAAGAAAGCGAGCGAGCGAGCGAGCGAGCGAGCGAACGAACGAACGAGAGAACCCCACGGTATATCGGCGGGCTCGCAACGGGCCAGCGTATGACTAGCAGATACTCTCGGCGTGAGGGTGCGCCTTTGCGAGGGTGGGCGGGTGGGAACGAGGGATGCTGGGCGACGGCGCGGCCCGCGGCGCCACCCCCGCCCCCTCTGTGTGCTCGCAAAATCCACCGACCCTCCCTATCTATCTATCTATCTATCCTTCCCTCCCTCCACTACTTTCTTCTTCGTCCCTCTCTCTTGAATTTCCACCTGTCCCACTCTCCACACCCTCCCCTCGTACGTCCATCTCTCCCGTTTTCTCTCTGTCTCTCCCCTCGGAGCACCGTGACTGGAAGCAGCGACGGTAGCATACCGGTCTTATTCTTCTTCTTCGTCTTCTCTTCTCCTCTTCTCTCTTCTCTTCTCTTCTCTTCTCTTCTCTTCTCTTCTCTTCTCTTCTCTTCTCGTCCCCCGTTTTGCCATTCCGCAAGGGGTGCACGCTCGCGGATGGATGCCACGCTCGATCTACTACGGCGAGACGTTCGATGCTCTCGCGGAGGGGAATTAATATCGTCGGGTCGACGCGACGTTGAAGGCTGCCACGTAATGATGTTTGGCTACGCGATTGCGTAACCGAACTCTCGGAACGATGCTCCCGCGACAGAATTGTTATCGAGATGCATCATATTGAACCTGAACCCTTCGAGAAAGAATAATTAGATCCACGGAAGTGATCTGCGTTCGCAACGATTTTTAGTATCGTATGTGATTGAACTTGGCCCAATTCTGGCACTCTGTAACTCTTATAATCTATAAACTATAATAATAACAAACCTAATAAACTATAATACAACCTGTTCAATTATATTATAAAAGTCAACCATTGAAAACCTAATAACCTAATAAGGATTTATAACTGAGCCCAATTCTGGCACTCTGTAACTTTCACAACATAACCTGTAAACTACAATAATAACGAACCTAATGAACTATAAAATAGACTGTTTGATTATATTATTAAAAAAAAAAAAACAACCATTGAAAACCTAATAACCTAATAAGTACTTATAACTGAGCCCAATTCTGGCACTCTGTAACTTTTATAACATAACCTATAAACTACAATAATAACAAACCTAATAAACCATAATATAACCTGCTTGATTATATTGTAAAAAAGAAGAAACCATTGAAAACCTAATAACCTAATAAGGACTTATAACCGAGCCTAATTTTGGCATTCTGTAACTTTCATGACATAACCTATAAACTACAATAATAACAAACCTAATAAACTATAAAATAGCCTGTTTGATTATATTATTTAAAAAAAACAACCATTGAAATAAAGATTTACAACTGAGCCCAATTCTGGCACTCTGTAGCTTTCATAACAGAACCTATAAACTACAATAATAACAAACCTAATAAACCATAATATAACTTGCTTGGTTATATTATTAAAAAAAAGAAACCATTGAAAACCTAATAATCTAATAAGGACTTATAACTGAGCCTAATTCTGGCACTCTGTAACTTTCATAACATAACCTATAAACTACAATAATAACAAACCTAATAAAGTATAAAATAGCCTGTTTGATTATATTATTTAAAAAAAACAACCATTGAAATAAGGATTTATAACTGAGCCCAATTCTGGCACTCTGTAACTTTCATAACAGAACCCATAAACTACAATAATAACAAACCTAATAAACCATAATATAACTTGCTTGGTTATATTATTAAAAAAAAGAAACCATTGAAAACCTAATAATCTAATAAGGACTTATAACTGAGCCTAATTCTGGCACTCTGTAGCTTTCATAACATAACCTATAAACTACAATAATAACAAACCTAATAAACTATAAAATAGCCTGTTTGATTATATTATTTAAAAAAAACAACCATTGAAATAAGGATTTATAACTGAGCCTAATTCTGGCACTCTGTAACTTTCATAACAGAACCTATAAACTACAATAATAACAAACCTAATAAACTATAATACAGCCTGTTTGATTATAGTATAAAAAAACAACCATTGAAATCCGTAGATCCGAGTGAATACGTAACGAGACGGAACGATCGCAAGCCGACGCTCGATATAGATCGAGGAATAAAAGTGTTCCGGGGACAGTCTGTTTTCCCACGAAATATGAAATACCGTGGAGCGTGTTTTGTATACGTGCTTGCGCATGATTGATCACGATCTCGATGCGGCGTTCAACTGTTCCTGCTGACGCACACTATACACTTTTTACATTCACCGCGATCCCTGACGACTGAACGCGATCTTGCTGACGCTGGTATTGACTACGCTATTTGACAGAAAATATACCTCGTGACTGCTTCTCTACTGTTCTCACATATGATGTGAGTTTCTTTCCACCGATACGATATAATATCATTACGCGACATGTTACTTTCGCGATATTTGTGACTTTTTTCTTTCTCTCTTTCTCTCTCTCTCTCTCTCTCTTCGCAATTCAGATACACTCGATCTCACACCAATTTCATCGGTATTCAGCATTCAAGACACTACTTTCTAGTGGGCGACCAATCCCCCCTCCTATTCATCCGCGACTAACTGCATTCTTGTTGATTGAATGCATTCTTGATTAATAACTGTACACGTTCCGCTAGAATCTCGCTACATTCTTTCCAACTATGCCTGCTGACAACTGACAGTAATCTTGTCGACGCTGCGCGTTTCATCCTCTACTACGCACGTTTCATTACCGGTTCCCTCGAAACTTCATTATCGTCGTTTTCACGTGACGTTCGAGGAACTTTTCGAAACCACTATGATCGTGATATTTTCTCTATATAATGAGTATTTAAAACTCGCTGTATTTTCTTTCAATCATTTTATTGAACTTGGAACATTAGGATTAAATTTCTTGAATTTTTCTAATTCAATGTTCAATAAACTGATACAGCATGATGGGAGAAAATCGTACAGCATGTGTTAAGGGGTTGTTGTAAAGGAGAGACTTCGATCTTTAAAATGATAGTGAATCTAGTTACAAGAAAAAAATTTATTTAACGTTTCTACACGTTTCGGTTTTTAGAATTGTCAAGGAAAAGGTATCCCAACTTTCGCACCGCCAGACGATTGTAAAAAAAGAAGAAAAGTGAACTTACGAATGTGAAATTAGAAGCTTCACGTTTTAAAATGAGACCAACTGGATCATTTTTGTTTACAAAGTTACATCAATTTAAATTATTGGTAATACGGATAATTATGTTAATGATAATATCGGATGCTATAGAAAGATAATACAAACGATTGTTTAAGCGCAATATTTGATATACCTCCATTACGATTGATTTATCATTGTTCACTCATCGTATCATTCGCAGAGACATCGTTGTAACATACTTTTTTAAAACAAAGAGGAGATAATTTATTTATCACTTTAACCTCTTCTCAGTATTTTTGGATAGGCATTTCTAATTGTAACATCATTTTAAATACAAAATATTGAAACGTTATTTACAACGTTCAAAGAAATTATATCTAAACTTCGAATAGAAATTTTCACAGAATTCGCAGTTTGTTTTCTCTTTCGAAAATTGAAATCACAGCACGCAACACGATTGTTAATAAAGACAAGGGATTTAATACAAAATAAAATTTATCGTTACAAAAGTTTTTTTTTTTTTAATCTGAGATTTGTGTCGAAACACTCGCGACAGAATAAAAAATTATCTTTCCTTCTCACGGAACGAATGGATTTCGAGGAATGACGCGACAGCCAAAAACCTTCACTAACTGGTTTTCGAGGATAAAGGACTTTGTAAATGCGGAATTACATATTCGCGAGCGGGCGAATTGCGAATCAGAGGCAGCCACGAATCAACCACGCAGAAAATGCAGCTTTTGTAATTGTTAATCCTGCTGGCAAGAGCGCGGCTGGTGTAGAAAAAAATTTTTTATACAGCGAGAATGCGAAGATCAAACGACAATTTACGGGAACGAGAAAGTATTTTCTGCCAGGCTTGAAAACGAAGAGAGAGGAAGAGGCAAGAAAATTAATATTTAACGCGACATACGAAAGTGTAGTAGAAGTAATGAAGTATTAGTCACGAGCATGGTGTTTCATAAAAAAATATGTAGTGGTCCAATTAACAATATCGAGTCAAGTATTCTCTAAATTTTTCTTGCTTACGGTTAGTATTTAATAGTATACAATTTATTTACTGATTAATAACATACGATGCATAATATATTATTAATTAATGATTTATAATACTCGAATCGAGGATCGAAATTAACATATAATTTTTCGTTTTTTAAAAAATTCTGGTCCACCTCGTACATACTTTGTACAAAAGAATATCTATTTCTGTGAAGTTTCTGTGAACATCTTCGAATAGCTTTCTGATGAAACATATGTCTCAGAATCAGTATAATAAAAGTTCCATGGATCAAGTTATTTCAAAATATTTTTATAATCGAGAACTGTCTGTTGAATAATAATTAATGTCAGTATATACTATAAATGTTGAGAATTTTTACGAATTATTTGTTTTTCTTTGAGAACTCCCCCCCCCCCCCCCCCAAGAAAAAAAAAAAAAAAAAATTCTCACCAGAGAGGCGAAAAATATTTTTTTCAGGATTCGAAACGATATTTAGATGGCCTCACTTAAATGGACCCAACCATATATATATTTGCTATTGCTTCGATCGGTCGGTCCACACCGCCATTCGTTTCTCTCTTTGTGTTCTTTGTCCCGCTCGGGCAACGCTTCATGCTTCTTCGGGAGATCCTTCTGCTTTTCACGCTTATGCCTCCAACTAGACTCTCTTTTTCCCTTTGTCCCCGGGTTCCGTTCTTTTCGCTTCTTAACCATTTTTCTTCTAACCGCCTTTCTCTCTCTTTCTTTCTCTCCCGTCCGTGAACGAGAACGCCGAAACAATTTATCAAAAATCGACGCCACGTTCCCACTCGCTCACGCGTTCCTATGTTCGCCTCCCTGTTACTGTTTTCGTCACTTTGTAACTTTTTAATTGTTTGTTGGATTCGCAACACGATACAATATAAATATATATATATATATAATTTTAAATATATATATATAAATATATAATATATAATATTTAAACAATATAAATATATATATATAATTTTAAATATATAATATATAATATTTATAAATATATGTATAATTTTAAATATATAATATATAATATTTATAAATATATATATATAATTTTAATTTAATTTTTTAATCATTATTATTATTATTTATAAAAATTTATTTTATATTTATATAATACATTAGATGTCTGATAAGAAAATTAATTTTTTAAATTGAGATATAATAATTAAACATTATTTCTAATGATACTTAAATTAATTTAATTATTTAATCTATTAAATCTTTAGTAATAATATAAATAAATTATATATAAATATTTTATCAAAATATATCTTTTTTAGACATATTAATTTCAATTAACATTTTTAATTAACAAAAATAATTATACCTAAGTGACCTGATCTTCAAAGTTTGTAAGATTTCATTTGTTTCAAAGATGTAACAACGTTTTATAGGGAAATGAGCTTTTAATTTAGTGAGTTATTTTTAAATTAACCAACAACAGTGCAGTAGTAAAATAATCAAAGTAACCGAAAACTGTACTTTGGTTAAAATAACGTTAGAAAAAATACAGTAGTAAATTATCGATTAAGTGTCAAATAATGTAATGATAATATGTATAATGAATTATTAAATTCTTTTGAAGAATTATAATTCTTCAAATGTATATATAATTCTTCGGATATATGTATATAGTAAATTATTAAATTTTTTTAAAGAAGTCATAATTATTTTGTCTGTTAGAAATTATTATGGCTATTTGTGATATATTGAAAAATATTTTAAACAACGCCAACTGAGATTTCGAAGGCCCATTGTGAGTTCTCGAAACGATCTGTACTTGAGGGACGCAACAAACTTCTAATTTGACACACGCTAACTCCGAAGCACGTCCATGTCATAAATCGAAGAAAGAAACGAATGAAAAGCGAAAGCATAAAAAGTGAAGAACGAGTATAAAAATAACAAGATGACTGGGAAATAAGCCGAGATTGCAATAAGCCTAGGATTCGTGGTCCACCAGCAAGAAACCTATTCGCTCGGCGATCAAACGAAATCGTACGAGAATCCAGTTGGAGAAGCGCGAGAAACCACTGCATTACCAATCATGAGTTTGTAACGTCTCTTCTTCAGAGATGTTTCTGCAGCAGATGGAAAAGCAAGCGAGTACGTTTCTCGTCGGAGATTGTAGGAATTCAAACGCTTTCGAAATCAGTGGAAGAACTTTTGACGACATTTCTATAATAGTTTAGCGACCTTTGCCAATGTTGGCCATTTCGCTTATGATTTTTCTTAAATATGACGTTGAAAAAAAAAAAAGAAAAAAAGGAAGGAAAAAAAAAGATCCTCTAATTGTTTCTTTCTTTCGTGCAAGCGAATTTTCCATAAAATTGAGTAATAATTCGACGACGAATCAACCAACATCGGATCGGATCGATATCCTCGTTCAATTTTTTTTTTTTTTCCACGGAACAGTTAACGTTTCAAGCTGTATCCCGGTGAGGAAAAATCTCGCATTTTCGAGCGGGAGAGTGTCCAACTGTTTTGGATTCCGCAGAAGTAGGACGCAGAAAACGCGACACCCCCTCCCAACTACGATTGTTTTTGAAATCCAGCGCGGGGAGAAAAAGTTTCCACTTCGAGAGCCGAGGTTTCCCTCGGCCCACGATTATCCGCAGTGTCCACGTTCCGAAAATGCACGGCTCCACGTGCTCCCTCCGACTGGTATCCCGACTGGATTGTTGCAGAACTCTTCCACCGAATTGAAACAAACGCCAACGCGAGGTAATTTTTATTTTCTCTCGGCGGTCTGTGAAGTTTGCAGAATTGCTATAAAATCGCTACATCAGGTGTAACAGAATTATTCAGACTTGAAACAAACGCCAACGCGGGTGATTTTTATTTTCTCTCGGCAGTCTGCGAAGTTTGCAAAGAACGCGTTGCACGTTTTAGGCAATTATTAAAAGTGACAGTTACTTTGAATTTGCGTTGGAATTCTTGACTGACAGATTGTGTTTTACGAGTCGACGAATCCGACGTTCTAGTTTCGAATCGATTATTATCCAATATTTTAAGAAACGCGGAGAGAGTCACGAAGTCTAAAGAGAAACATTTCACATCGCAATTTTCTGCGAACGGAAAGTTCCGAAACATTAAACGCGAAAGTTTTAAATTCGCGACGCGAGTATGATTTTAAACGTTGGCGACTTCAACGTTTACTTCAACGTGACGTTCACGCAAATTACGTTCCTCTTTCTTCTCTGTTTCCTCCCGATAGATTGCGAACTTCGCCATCTTCGCTCACTTCGGCTTCTTACTCTTTCACTCAGGGGAATGAGTGTACCGAGTGTGTGTCTCGGTTCTTTGTGTTAATAACGTATCAGCCAAAGTAGAAATTCGCGTAACGATAAGTAGAATACGATGTAAGGTGCAGTATGTAGAAAAATTTTACAATTTCGTACGCAGTGATAAGTTTACGCCGTTGATCTGTTTACGAGAGGAAACTTCCGAAGAGAAAGAACAGAGACAAAATTCCCAAGTTCTCAGGACTCAACTTCAAATCTCAATCTTTGCCGAAAATGTATTGTAGCAGTGTTAGAATCATGCGCAGATCAAATTTACGATCTTAAGGCGGCTCAGGCTACACAGATGGCTGTGTACAATACTTTTAAAATAGTATAATATTAAGGGTATGAGTGCAAGCGGTGGAAAGAAAACGGGTGCACATTGAGAAAGAGACAGTGTGGATTTGATCATCGACTAGAGTAGATAGTGTGGATTTGACTGTAGAGTGGAGCAGACAGTGTAGATTTGGTCATCATGTGAAATAAACAACATGAATTTGCTCGTAAAATAGAATAAATTTGGTCATTGTGTAGAGTAGATAGAGTAGATACAGTAGATACTATAAATTTTATTACTCATAGAGTGGAGTACACAGTGTAGATATGGTCATCGAATGAAATTAATAATGTGGATTTGGTCATTGAGTAGAATAGACAGTGTAGATCTGGTTATTAAATGAAATGAATAATGGAGATTTGGTCATTGAATTGAATAGACAGTAGATTGGTCACTGAGTAGAGTAGACATTATGAATTTGATCATTGACTAGAATAAATAATGTAGGTCATTGAGTGTAATAGACAATGTGAATTTACTCATAGAGTGGAACAGACAGTCTGGATTTGGTCATAGAGTGGAGTAGACAGTATAGATCTAATCGTTGAGTGAGTAGACAGTGTAGACTTGCTCGTAGAATGGAGTTAGATAGTGTGTATTTGGTCATTAATGGTGTAGATAGTGTAGATCTAATCGTTGAGTAGAATGGACAATGTGACTGCTCATAGAATAGAGTTAAATAGTGTGTATTTGGTCATTAATGGTGTAGATAGTGTAGATCTAATCGATCTAATCTAACCTAGTGTGGGTAGAATGGACAGTGTGATTGTTCCTAGAATGGAGTTGAATAGTGTGGATTTGGTCATGAGTAGAGTGGACAGTAATTTGCTCGTAGAATCAAATTGAACAATATGGATTTAGTAATTGAGTAGAAGGAACAGTATGAATCTGACCAAAAGAACAGCGTCGAATCACATAGGATCGAGTAGGACAGCGTGTAGTAGAATTCATTTGGCTCAATTTAATTATGTTTAATCCAAAGTATATACTAAGTTAAATGCAGGTATTTCGTCGTTACATTTTACCCTGGTTGTTTAACCTGCGAATTTCACAAGGGGCAAAGTTGCTTCTTCAGATGTAATGCATTGCAACCAAAGAATCCCACTTCTCATCGTATGATAATTTTACGCCAAGAACGAGAATTCTAGTTCTTGGAATATCAACAGGATGTCGTGCTCTCCGTGACAAGCTCGACATCCGACGTAGTTATCCGTTTCCTTTGTAACGCGAGTACTCCGTGTCACTAGCTGAAAATTCCGCGGTCGCGGTACGAAAATTAACCGGATGAACAACGTGAACCACCGATTGTGGTTGTCGGTCTCCATGCGTTGTCGGACCACGTCTAAAAACTCGTATACTTTGTAAATTCGAAACCAGATGCGAAGACAATTTTGGTAATTTGGACTCCATTGACAATATAATTGAATTTTAAAACCGCTCCATATATTGTGGGAATACTAAAACCTAGTGTGGGTCAAGCTTATAATCTTAAGCATTGCTTATGCAAGGATTCTGCAACACTATGTAAAATAATGTAATATTATGAATATGGGTGTGAGACAAAAAGCATGATCGAAAGTGTGAGCAATGGATCTAATCTTTGAGTGAAAAAGAGCAAAGTAGATTAGTCTGAATTTGTTCTTTGAAAAGCAGAATAGCGTGGATCTGATTATCGAGTGAAAAAAGAGTAAACGGTCTGAATTTGCTCTATGAATAGAGAAAAATAAAGTAGACAGTGTGAATCTGATGTATGAGCGAAGAAGAACAGAGTAGACAATGCAGATCTGATCTGTAAGTGAAGAAGAGCAGAGCAGACAATCTGAACCTACTCTATGAGTAGGAAAGAGAAGAATAGACAGTATCTAATCGTCAACTAGAGAAGGACTGAGTAGAGAAGGACAGTATGGATCTGATCTGTGAGTGAAGAAGAGCAGAGTAGACGATCTGAATCTACTCTATGAGTAGGAAAAAGGAGAATAGACAGTATGGGTCTGATCGTCGACTAGAGAAGAACTGAGTAGACAGAGTGGATCTGATCTGTGAGTGAAGAAGAGCAGAGTAGACGATCTGAATCTACTGTATGAGTAGAAAAACACGCAGAAGAGACAATATGGATCTGATCGTCGAATGAAAAAGAGCACAGTAGCTGTCTGATTCTACTCTTTGAATAGAGAAGAGCAGAGTGGACTGATCTCTGAGTGAAGAAGAGCAGAGTAGACAATGCAGATCTGATCTCTGAGTGAAAAAGAGCAGAGTAGACAATGCAGATCTGATCTTTGAGTGAAGAAGTGCAAAGAAGACAGTGTGGATTTAATCATCAAATTACAAAGTAGAACAAAGTAGAACAAAGTAGAACAGACTGCGTGAAATCGCGTAATAGACTGAATAAACAGTGTATAATAGAATTAATCTACTTTAACTAAACATACTAAAAGTAGAATCAATCTGTTTTAGTATACACTAAAATTAATTAAATATATATTATATAAATTATTATACAAATAATTTTTATTACACAAATTATTATATAAATTATATATTAATTATATTATATAAATTAAGCATACAGCAATATTATACAAATCGGCATTGATCGTTGCAACTTCCAAATCCCGCAATATCACAGACAGAGGCAAGTGTGACAGAGATAATTCGCGTATACTGGTTTTTCTCTGTGATTGGTGACCTTTCAAACGAATTTTGCGGGAGCGTTTTCACGAGGACAGCAAACTCGATACAGAACTCTGCAGCCCGATCATGAATATGGAGAAAGCGACGTGGCTTTTAAGTGGTACAGGATTTGGTGGACTGTATATCGGCACAGTGTATGCGGAAGTTTAAGCGGTGTTTACGTGGTCGTGGAGAAGGTACGGGTAAGAGGATCATTCGTTGGTGGATATGTTTGTTAGCCTTCGAGGCTCGAGAATCGAGAAAAGGGAAGATTCAATTTGCCTTTTTTTTTTTTTTTTTTTCTTCTTGGCGTTATATCGCATTATTTCGTTTTCTCGCGCATGTATTGATTCTAGAGTTGGAATCTGGTAGTTGTTTGATGTGCATTTTCAGAAAACATAGATTGGAATTATTCGACGAGGTTTTCTGTTAAGAGAAATTTGTTTCGTTGGTTGTTTTATTTAGATGTCAACTAACTGTACAGTGAAGCTGATTAATAACACTGAAGCTAATTTATGATAAATGAAACGTTGCTTTACTTAACGAACAAAATATTGTAGATTACACGAACTCTGTGAAATTAAATGAAGTTTCGTAATTTCTTATAAGTTATGTTATGTCAATTCAAGAATCGCTGTCAATTTGAAAAGTTTTTAGAACTTTATATTTACGTTTACTGCATTTTGTCTGAAGTCAGTAAATAAATATATTGGCAAAGCTTCCTTTCCTAGATTAAAATATTCAAATTCTTTTTTCTCACAATTTATAAACGCAAAATATATTAGCACTCAAACAGCACTGAAAATATTCCTAGGACAAGTAAAATTAGCGTTGATAATTGGCAACGGACCTCTGATAACCTTCGATCAACATCTCGCAAGATACAGGATTTGCATTGGCAGCACAAACAGTTTCAGGCAAGTTTCACACGAGTTTAATTGCACCTTAATGAACTAACCAGTTACCGAGAAAAGTCTCTCTTTCAGACTTCTCTTTTTCTCTCTGTTTCTCCTCTATCTCGATAAGTTCGTTCAAAGATTAAGACGACCTTTGCCCCGAACGAAGAAACACCGTAACGCACGACAGAAGGAGCACCCACGTCACACGACCAACACTTGCACATTGCTCACGGAAATCTAATTCCGAAAGTGGCCCTAGCTGGTATAATTGAGAACAAGCCGGAGGAGAGCGAGCCACCGTTTGATCGTACTTCATTGAATTTTCGTTTTCAATTATCCTAATGGCCTACCCCAGATTTTTTTCTCCTACCCCCCACCGACGACGCGAAACAATGCAGACACGACGTGGGGACAATTACTTATTACTTAATTTGCAACGAAGCCATTTGGCGAATCGCGTCTACCGATTGACCGATTTCAAGAGGGGAAAGAAATGAAAAACTTGGCGGAACTTCTGACTTCGTTCACGGTGTTGTGAATTTATTTTCACTATTTTAAAGTTGCAATAAATTTATTTCTACCAGACTAATTTGAACGACTAATAAAATTTGTGGCAAATAAATTCTGAGTTTATTTTCTAGCCAAATAGTTTGATCTGGAGGAGAAAGAACGGTTCAGGAGAAACAGTCCAACTCGATATCACTTCGAATTAAGTAGAATAGGTGTTCTGTTGAGTCAGACACGCGCTAGAACGTAGCACCGAATAAAGAAATCATCGGTTTGCAAATACATAATTCTACACGACGATGTGAAAACATTTCTTGTTAATTAATGTTAAGATTTATACTCCAGATATTTATTCTTTTTTTTTTTATTTTTTTCAATTGGCATTGCGCAAATATGAAAGCGGATTTTTTTTTTAAATATTTCGCCAAAAATTGCTTTGTTTCGCGTGTGTCGCAATTTCCCACAGGAAAACAATAATCTATCTGAAAGATATTGCAAGTTACAGATACTGTTGTTACAAAATTTTTTTCTCTCTTCCAGCTTAATTCCTTTTCTTTTATTTTTTTTCTTTAAGGAGCTCAGACAGTGTAATTTATTAAATCGGCGTTTCTACAGAGACACACACTGTACAGGAGAAACAGTCCAACTCGATATCACTTCGAATTAAGTAGAATAGGTGTCATATTGCGTCAGACACGCGCTAAACGTAGCACCGAATAAATAAATCATCGGTTTGCAAATACATAATTCTACACGACGATGTGAAAACATTTCAATGTTAATTAATGTTAAGATTTATACTCCAGATATTTATTCTTTTTTTTTTTATTTTTTTCAATTGGCATTGCGCAAATATGAAAGCGGATTTTTTTTTTAAATATTTCGCCAAAAATTGCTTTGTTTCGCGTGTGTCGCAATTTCCCACAGGAAAACAATAATCTATCTGAAAGATATTGCAAGTTACATATACTGTTGTTACAAAATTTTTTTCTCTCTTCCAGCTTAATTCCTTTTCTTTTATTTTTTTTCTTTAAGGAGCTCAGACAGTGTAATTTATTAAATCGGCGTTTCTACAGAGACACACACTGTACAGGAGAAACAGTCCAACTCGATATCACTTCGAATTAAGTAGAATAGATGTCATGTTGCGTCAGACACGCGCTAAACGTAGCACCGAATAAAGAAATCATCGGTTTGCAAATACATAATTCTACACGACGATGTGAAAACATTTCAATGTTAATTAATGTTAAGATTTATTCTCCAGATATTTATTCTTTTTTTTTTTTTAATTTTTTTCAATTGGCATTGCGCAAGTATGAAAGCGGATTTTTTTTTTAAATATTTCGCCAAAAATTGCTTTGTTTCGCGTGTGTCGCAATTTCCCACAGGAAAACAATAATCTATCTGAAAGATATTGCAAGTTACAGATATGTTACAAAAATTTCTTCTCTTTTCCAACTTAATCCCTTTTCTTTTATTTTTCTTTTTAATTTTTTTTTTTTTTTTAAGCTCAGATAGTGTAATTTATTAAATCGGCGTTTCTACATCTCGCACCATTAATTTTCCTTGTATATGTATATCGTTTCAAACGAATAAAACAGAGAGTTCCCGGACTAGATAAAAGAAGAACGAGCGCCTGTGTATTAGACCATCCCACTCTCATTTTGGGCTTTCTCGTGTACAAAATGTAGGGCACAGTGGGGGGAAAAAGCACTTTGCCGGACCTAGTTGGGTTAGTTCCCACTCCATTAAAATCAAAGGTATTACACATATTTCCCTCCGCCGGTGAAATTCGAACGATATTTGACATTTCTGGACGTTTCCCCCCCTCGGAGCAAATACGAAATTCGTCGAGCAAAAAGACGAAGAAGAAGAGAGAAGAATGTTGCCAATCCTTTTCACGGTTTTTACGGTCGCGCCTCCATCTCTCGTCTTATCGTCCACTTCGCTCTGCTCTTCTGTTCCTCCATTCCCGGCTTTTCGCTTTCCATTTTACGCGGCCGAACTGAGAATGTGGAACGCACACGTTTCGACGTTTTATTTCACTTGGCATATGCACGACGAGTGCAAACTTGTACAATGCCCGAGAACGAGAGAATCCACGCGTAATAAAAAAATCCTCACGTATCGTATTAGCGGAATTCCATTTGTATTCTGTCACATTCCACTCCTTTATTCGCAAAGCGTGCTGCATTATGTAAAATCTTTCTACGTCATGCATCACATACTTTATCTACGCTTCTTTTTTTTTTTTTTTTTTTTTTTTTTTTTCAAACCACAAACTCCCGCGACAAACGCAACTGAAAATAAACAGTTACATATTTCTAATTCTCATCTCCGTGTTTTCTTCTCATCTGGAAATGGATTCTCTCCCGTGGGATGCAGGAAGTCACGCGGCCACAACGTTGCACGATACAACAGAGTCGAGGATACGTTGTGTGTTGCACACGATGTCGAGACAAAGGTGTTTGGGTGCCTAGTCACACGCAAGGATTCCGTCTTGGGCTCGAATCACAGTAAGCTCGAGATAATTACAGGTAGGCAGCGCGAGCAGTGCTTCCTGGTAAGCCGATAATTGCCGGCTGTTCGACTCAGATAAGGTCACCGTCTCATCGACAGCCTTCTGCAATCTAGCTACTTCCGCTTAATCCTCCCATTGCGCTTCGCCTTGCGATCTTTTTATTTGGTTGTTAGCCAGCAAGCCAATTATTTTAATTCGCAATTCGCGCGTTAGACGTTACTTTGATACAGAGACACACACACACACGAGCGTGTAATGGCATTTTGACTTGTTGAATCGCCAGTGAAATTAATTTCAATTTAATCGCTGAAGCGTCGAGTAATTTTAATTAATCTCGATTCAACACGTTTAACTTTCATAGACCGAGGAGCACAATCAGTTGTGTGCCAAAACTGTCGATGGAACTTGGTCTCATTTCGATTGCCTCTATCTATAATTTGACAATGGTGAGTTTGTTCCTTTCGAACTGATAATTTTCGTCGAATATTTTGAAAATTCAAACCCATGTAGTTAATAAAACGTTAATAAAAATCTTTTTTCAAGAGTAAATCCATCTATGGCCTTGAAGATTGATATTTTCTTTTTATAGCATTCTGCTGTAATTGCAAGTTACAATTTCTTTACTTGAAAGAAAAAGCGAATTGTGATTTTCGTAAAGTTTCACTTCCAATCTTCAACTTAACTTCGACTCTAGGCCGAGTATTAGCAAGTACAAATTGTAAATAAAACGTTTTACGTGCTTTTCATTTAAAACGTGACAGTTACAATGAGTGACAGTTACTAAAAAAGATTGAGAAGAAAATCGTAAGGCAAGGGGTTAAAATTTCCTTTCTCTTAAATCATTTCATTGAACACGAAATATTAGGATCAGACGACGAAACGTTAGGATTTCTTGAATCTCTGTCATTTAATCCCAATATTGTACATTCAATAAAATAATGTAAAAAAAAAAAGAAAAAAGGAGCAACAGATACAAGTTTCGTGAAGTTGTTGGAAAGGAGAGACTTCAATCTTCAAAATCATTTTTACATATGTCTGAGTTTTGACAATTTTCGAACAAAAATCATTTTCGAAAAACTGTTACGCGTGAATCGTTATACGATTCTTTTCTTGCAAAGTTGCATCAATTGAAATTATCAACAACATTTCATCGTCACTGGCATACTTACGTTGCTATTTTAATTATTAAAATAATTATTAAAATATTATTCAAAAATTAAAAATATTATTTGAAAAATTAAAACAATTATTAATTATCGTCTTCAATTATTTCTTTCACCCTTCTTTTATCTCGAAGTTTCTCAAAAATTCGAACGAAGGCGAATCACACGCTGCAATATCGATAATATCAATTAGTTTCCCAGCTGGCGCATTTCTCTTCGACACGCTCTGCTGTCGTTCGATTTCATAAGACGGTTAAAATAAAAGAAAGAAAAAAAGAAAATTAATCTCGGTGTTGCGCGATATCCGATCGCGACGGAAGCGGGAAATTTAAATCGACTTGGCGGTCTCCGCTGGGAGAAAAATAACGCGTGCGAATCACTCCGACTAAGAAGCGTATTTAACGAGGGCTCGACAACTTTGTCAAGGGATCAATCGAGTGAAAAATCTCGACTAAGTTGAGATCTCGACAAATGCAAAAAGAAAATTAGTTTGCTACAAGCAGAATTTATTTTACGAATATTTTCCAAGACCTCAGTGACAATGAGTCGAGTCTCCGAGAGCTTTGAATTTTCTGTGATTGAAATTCGAATTTTCCAGCTTCGTATCATCGAACCCTCGACATTTTCTATGAAACGGGTGATCCGGATAAAAATAGTAACAGTAATCCCCCGGTTGTGTACTCTGTACGTATTATCGTCAACGAAAAACAGAAGTGCTGTAGATTTACGTGAACGTTAAGCTCGTGTGTACACACGCTTCTGCGAAAATTATTTCCCTATGGTGTATATATTTGCGCAGTGCGAAAGATTATTTGTCTCTGTTAAAAACACACGTTTCACACGAGATATAATCTACCGTCAGTAGTAGGATAACAGAATTTAGCGGACTTGAGGATAGAGAAACTCGCACGACAAACGATGAAGTATAATTGTGGTATGTATCGTAACATTAACAGAGAGCGTAAATAGAATGTAAAATTATTTCAGCGGCTAAGCGCAATTTTTATTAAATTGGTAAAACACCAAGCCAGAGGTGTCACGAATTTTCCCTCTTTAATTCTTCAATTTAATTCTTTTAAATTAATTTTTTAAATTTAATTTAATTTAATTTAATTAGTTTAACAAAATTAATTTAATAATTTAATTTTGAAGATTCTGATGATCAATTGCATATAATCAGCATTAACAACTTCACGATAGCTATCGGAAGCGTCGAAAGTTCCTGTGAAAAAAAAATACTATTAACACCAGAAACCGTCGATGACCAGAGCGTAAAATTTCCATCAGCGACGTGACAGAAACGAAATGATGCCGCTTTGTGTTCGAAATTAACCCTTTTGCAGATAAAATTCACCCTTTTGCAAGTCAAATTTGTTTTCTGGAGCCACTGTAAACAATAAAAATAAAATCCGACATGAAGTTACTATTATTCCGAAGTAAAAGTTTTATTGCACGTGAAAGAAAGAAATAACATGGGAAACTGACATAAAATGCTTGTTTGACATTTGACAAGTATTCACACAGATACGTAGATTCGCCTGTAATAGTTCGTGTAACAAATATGACAATCTGTACGAGTGATGGTTTGAACAGAATGATTAACGTCCATTGAATGTTCATAGTTTGAAAAATCAGCGAAAATATTTCCTTGCACAGAATTCAATCTTTGAAAAAAAAAAAAAAAAACATTTTCAACGGTGAGTACGATGGTAGAAATGAAAAAGTGTATTATTTTACCTTTGAGTCATCCATAGGGTTGATCTGACTTGCAAAGTGATGAATTTAATCTGTGAAGGAATGCATTTTATTCGCAAAAAAGTGAATATGATCCTCAGATGATTTTATTTTATATATTTCACGAAAAATCACTTAAATCGCCCAAAATACGTTGTTTCACATTCGTAAAATCTCTGACAAAAAAAATTAGACTCTGGTCATTTTGACCGTTTAACTCATAGTTCCAGCGTTAAATTTAAAAACGAGCCAGTAAACACATATATTTACGGTACGCTAGAGACAACTTTTTAAATTCCTCTTTCTAACAAAAAAATTAGCTTTTATTTAGCGGCGAAAAGCTAAAAGAGAGAGAGAGAGAGAGAGAGAGAGAGAGAGAGAGAGAGAGAGAGAGAGAGAGAGAGAGAAACCAAGAAACGTTCAGTCCCGATCGATACGACAGAAACGAATTTAACAAACTCGTTCTCTTGTTTAACCGACAGAGTTTCAGCAGCCACTACACGGTCGAGGGCAAGTGGCAAAGATTTGCAGTGGTCTCGAGCGCACTACAGAGAGAACCGATCTGATCGAGCATGCTCTCCAATTCTCCTCCGTGTACAGTAATTTCGCAGTCGGCGCTGATGAATTTGGATCGAGAACTGTCTTTCGGTTTGTGCTCGAGGTTTCTTCTCGGTTCACGCACACTGCGCGTGCAGTGCAGACTGTTTTTCGTAAAAATCAGTTTTCCAAAGAGGAAGCAAGTAACTGCAAATAATGGCGAATATATATATATCGTAGATCGTGATGCAATTGTTGCTTTGATATAATAAATGAATAAAAGTAAATTATTTATTACTGAATCCAACATTTCCGAAAGAACCCGGCCAGCCAATCTTTCCGGTCACCAAGCTTCGAATTTCCACATAGAGGGGTGAGACACTCAGAAAATTAAAAACGCGACGGAACAAAAATCGGCGAGAATCAGAAAACGCCTTTCTAATAAAGGGGGGCACCGATGACGATAAATCGAACGAATCGAACCGCAAGGAGGGAATTCAGGCAAGAAAAACAGGCCCGCGGTTAAATAAAAAGCCCGACGTTAATTCCCGGGCGCTGTCGGGCGCCCGTTAAAGCTGGGCCAATTCATCGAGAGTCAGGGAACCATCGAGGTCAGTTCCGCTAACTAAAACGATTTCATCGATAACTATAGTTAGAAGTCTCCTCGCTGGCAGTCGGGAGCTGCGATATTTAACACGTACGAACTCATCTGCGCTTAGACATAGCGTGAGACGTGTATATGTATGTATGTATGTATGTATGTATGTGTGTGTGTGTATATGTATGTATGTACACCAGCGTCGCTATTACGACCGAACACCGTCCATACAGAAACGTCGTCCTGCTATTGATATATTTCGACGTTTACGACTTGAAGTAACTTTCCCTAATATACGGCTGGACTTGGATTGTAAATTTCCCTCGCTCCCGAATATGTACCCTCGCTCCGAACCCATCCACCCATTCTCTAGAATCCCCTTCTGCCTCTTCTACCCTGATTCGCTATCCGAATCAGCCCTCAGCGAGAAAAGCTAAGGGAGAGGTCATCGTTCGATCTTCCCGAGAGACGTGTGTGTACATCCTTCCTGTTTATAAAGCTAGGTGGCGTCCACTGGAAAGTAAAACTCGTCGCGAGTTCCTCTCGAGAGTATTTCTCGCAAATGGATACTGTTCGAAGAGTTACTGTCCGAGAGAATCGCTCAATTGTCTGAGAGTCGACCTGTTCGCCGATGGACACAATATTATACCGCTTTCGAAGAGTTGCTTTCAGAATACGAAGCGATTTTGAAATCCTGCGAGCAGAACAGTGAATAATAAAAAAAGTGAAATTATTGAACTAATTTCTTTTAATTTAAATTGTTATATAATAATGAAATAATTATTAAATAATATCTAAATTATTAATAAATTATTATATAATAGTTTAAATATTGTGTAAATATTATATAAATGTAAATATAAATATATAAATATTATATAAACATAAATATAAATATTATATAAATATAAATATAAATATTATATAAATATAAATATTACATAAATATAAATATCATATAAATATAAATATAAATATTATATAATAATTTAAATTGTTGAACTCTTTTTTTTTATATTGATTTTTCTTCTTTCTTAAAATATTATGGGAAACCACGAGGGCACACATTTTCTTGCACTTCCATGATAGCGATACCACTGTTCACACTCATGTTTCACGAACTACACCACAGTGAGTAGGGCCAGAGACTGAACTCTCAAATGGACACGGTTTTGAGAGTTCTGTCGGATAGTAAGCTCTCGGAGGGTATTTCGGTCTCTCTCTCTCGAAGAGTAAAAATTCTCAAACTTACTCTCAAATGGACACAACGCTTGAGAGTACTCTCGAGGGTAATTCTCGCGAGAAACTCTCAAACGGACGCAAGGCTTAAGCGTGACGGATCGATGGTTCCAGGACGATCAAAATATTATTATATTTACTGCGCGAAACTCGCTCCCACTCGTCGTTGATCCCAATTACAGATACGGATCGTAGAAACTCGGAGCGGAATTGAACAGAAAGAAGAGGAAGAAGGGAGAAATTGTTCCGTTCGGAGTCGCAATTTGTGATAATTTTAAAGACGTTCCGCGCTGAGGAAAGAGAAAGAGAGAGAGAGTTCGCCGGCAATTTATTTATTTAACGGAAGGCTCTCTAAGTAATTAACAGAGGGTGGCGAAAGGGTGGGAGAGGAAAGATAGAAAGAAGAAGCAACTGGTGTTTTTTTTTTTTTTTTTTAGACTTTTTTCGACCGAACTCGAGGCGTTCGGGCGGACTGTTGCGACTCAATTCCGCGTGGTAATTGCGTACACGCCGGCTTCTCGCCGCTGAGGTCTCGCTTTTAGAGAGAGTCCTTTAGAACGGGACAATAACGCGGACACTAAAAAGATTTGGATACTAATTTGGCGGGAGAATTTCTCCTCCTGTCTCCTGTTTTTCTTCACTCGCCGCCCCTTCCGTTTCAAGTCGAACAATTTCTCCTGGAACTCGAATTTTAGATTTCCAATGGTTTCTCCAAATTCAAAACTGTTGACAGTTTTGTGAAAAAATGGCGGTAACCGATGCTAACTCGGAGAAAGAATAAGTTGAAATTATATATTACCGATTGAATGTCATTATTCGATTGTCTTTCGTTTTGTTAATAGCTTTTAGCCATTTTTAAATGGTGTGTATCTATGATGATTATACCACGTCGAACACAGAGTATGTGCAGTTGCTGTAAAATTGAATTAAACTGCAAGAGAAAAACATATTTGTCTTTCTTTTTAATTATTTTCATGGATAATTTTATTGATTAATATAATAATATAATTGATAAGCGATTATATTAATTAACTATATTAGTTAATTTACAATAGATAATAATTGATTAATGAATAAACTATAATTAATATTAATTAATACTAATTAATAGCAAGAAAATATTTAGAAATGATGTAAGTCGAGTCCAAAAATATTCTGAAATGTCTAGGATTTACAAATACGTTTTATTTTCCACAAAAAATTTCATTTCAGTTGCAAATTGTAATTCTCTCGCATAACGAGTACTCGTCATTCACAGCTAAGAGTTAATGAACAACATTTTTACATCATGTTATCAAATAATTACCATCCTCCGGTCTCACCGGAAACTTCACAATGTCCAAAACTTCTGAAAATATTATTCGAGCCTGTGCCAAAAAAATTTCGAGCCAAATTTAATTTTTCAACGAGAAGATTTCATTTTTCAAACGAAAGGGATGGATAATGACCAGGGTAACATCCTTTCAGTCAAAAAATTCCCTAGCAAATCCTCGAAATATTGGAAATGGCATCGTGAAGCTTCCGCGCAGTGAAAAATGGATCATAATTCAATAATGCGACGTAAAATATAAAATATTCTGCGTTGTTAATAAAACGAAACAATTTGGAACAATCTAATAATGTTCGTAAAACAATGTAAAACATAAAATACTCTACATTATTAATGAAACGAAAGAAACTTTTCGAACAATCCAATAATAATATTCAATCGTAATATAATTTTCAATCTTCTCAGAGTAAGCATTGGTTATCGCGATTTGTTACAAAAACTGTTGTTATCAGATTTCAATTTGGAGAACTAAAATTTCAGCTTCTACAAGCCGGAAAAACCATGATTCGTGCCGCGAGCCGAAACTGGATGCTACGAGGCAATTGGTTAATTGCGATTTTCATTTTTTCGTGGATTCTGTGTATCGGTGCGCCGCCATTTTTGGCTGGGTAATTATTGTTAGATCCAGTAAGCAGCAACAAAACCACCAGCGAGATACACGCGATATATTCGCAAATACGAACGTCGGGCACACAAATGCCAGAGCGCCCTTTGACCCGCGAAAGCACATGGTACGCGATCCGCGTTGTTTCTTGGCCTCTGGTTCGAACTCTGATTCGAGTTGCATGCGAAAATCTCGAAACAGTTCGCGTAGTATTGTGTGAAACGCGCACTCAATTACGACGTGTTTCAACCGAAGCGAAATAAAACAGTAACATTAGCCCCGTGCGCTGGATCCTGGTAATAAATAAACAACGCAACTGATGATATATATAGAGAGAGAGAGAAGGAAAAAAAAGTATAAAAAGTTACCATGCGTGAAACACGGCGACCGGCTGCAAACTCAATTACTGGGGCCGAAATTAAATTTCGCCGGTGCTTTGTAAGGTTTGCGTGGCGAAAAAAAGAAGAAAAGAGAGAAAGGGGAGAGAAGGAAAAGAGGAGGGGAGGAAAAGCCGCGTTCTCTCGTTGAATTTCGTACTCCTTTCAGAGCCGCGGCGAACAACGCGAAATTACTTTAAAAAAAGAAAGACAAAAAAAAATTGCGAGGTTCGCATAATCTTTGGGACGATACCGGAGGAGAGAGAAAAAAAAAAAAAAAAAAAAAAAAAGGGAAAAAAAAAAAAAAAAAGAAAGAAAAGCGTAGCATGTGTATTTTACACGTAATTTAATTTTATCCGACCACTTTGAAAATTGAAAGGAGAGACAGTCTCGACGATAAAGGAAAATTTAAAACGAGTTCCGCGTTTTTAAAGCTGAAATTAAGCACGATTCTTTCACTTCCCTCGCGTCTTGTTCAGGGGAGCGACTTGTTCAAAACAGAAGGGCAAAAGTCCAGGAAAGAGCGCAGTGTTCTTGATATTCTTTCGTTTCGTTCTTGCGTCTTCGTGTTTGTACTTAATTACGAGCGTAATTCTCTTAATAGCATTGTCGTTGAGGATCTTAATGCAAAGCGCCTTGGAGCGACACTCTCTGCATAATGACTCTCAGTTGAATGATCTATGTTCAAATTGTTTCTGCTTCCGCTTCCATCTTTCCCCTCGGTAAATTCATTAACGCAGGGATTATCGCCGCGGAACGATTAACAATTCCAACGAAGGATTTCGAAATGAACCGGCCGACATTCGCTATTTTCGAACGCGATACACTTGCACAGACACCGACTTTTAACTTACCTGTTTACGGTGTTTAATATACGTTATATATAATTTGAACGTAATATATAATTTATAAATTTTATGTTTATAATAATAATTCATAGGTATTGAACGTACCAGCTGAATTTTTGGAATGAACTTGTTATTTAAGCAGTATTTATTGTATTTATTTTAGATTATGGATGACTTTTAATTTATCTACGCTTGAACGTATATAATTTGTACAAATTTTGTATCTATAATAGTCTGTGATAATAATTCGTACTGAAGGAATTGAATGTACTAGCTCAACTGATGGGATAACCTGTTCTTATTTGAGCAGTATTTATTTCACGTTGTCGACGAACTTTTAACTTGCCTGTCTATGGTGTTTACGTTTGAACGTAAATGTGTACCTTATCTGATACAAATTTTGTGTTTATAATAATCTGCGATAACAATTCATAGGTATTGAACGTACCAGCTGAATTTTTGGAGTGAACTGTTGTTGTTTAACCAGTATTTATTTTATTTATTTTAGATCATGGATGACTTTTAATTTATCTATGGCGAATAGATGCTTGAACGTAAATATGTAATTTACACAAATTTTGTATCTATAATAGTCTGAGATAATAATTCGTACTGAAGGAATTGAATGTACTAGCTCAACTGATGGGATAACCTGTTTTTATTTGAACAGTATTTATTTCACGTTGTCGACGAACTTTTAACTTGCCTGTCTATGGTGTTTACGTTTGAACGTAAATGTGTACCTTATCTGATACAAATTTTGTGTTTATAATAATCTGCGATAACAATTCATAGGTATTGAACGTACCAGCTGAATTTTTCGAGTGAACTGTTGTTATACAAGTCGTATTTATTTTACGTTGTCGATGAATTTTTGATTTATCTGTCTGTTCGAACGTAAATATGTAATCTGTACAAAATATGCTTGCCGTGCGTAATAATCTTCGTTTTCAATTTTCGTTGCATTCTTCTAGTTTACGGCATGTAAAGATCAATCTAACAGAACGTCGGGCGAAGAATTCACGAGATTTTCCAAACAATCCATCAATCTTCCTCTCCCTCCCCCCTCCCCTCCCCCTCCTCTCCCTTCGGAGTGAAATTCCTTCAAAGAAGGAACTTTCTTACTTCAAGCTCGGTCCTTCCTTCGCCGAGGGGAATCGCGCAACCGAGGCGATCGAGGCTAAAACGGGGATAAAACGCGAAGAAGAAAAAGCAGAAACGAGGCGTGTCTGTATTTAAAGCTCTTGAGCTAAGTGATAAGATGAATTACGGGGTGAACTGGCGCCGACATCGCTCGGCTCTGCCGCGAGAAGACCCGGGCGCGCTCGCTCCTGCTTCTCGTTTATCGTCTCGACGCGACTGCTCGGAGACATACAAGAGGATCCGTTTCCACTCGCCTGGCAGGGGCCATTGTCGCCCCGGAGATGTTGAGTCTCCTTCGCTTCGTCCTTCGGAAAAATACCGAAATTCGCTGGCGCTCGATTCGTGACACGTTACAGCACCCTCAGCTCTGATAATTCCCGAGCACTTGGGAGCACTCGTTCCTACGTCAGATCCGGACGTTTTCAAAAACTTTCAAATACTATATTTTAGTATTTTTAATATATTACTATTTTATTATTAATACATATATATTTTATTTTTAATACATTGCTATTTTACCATTCTATTTTCTAATACATTACTACTTTACTATTGTATTTACTAATGCATTACTATTTTACTATTGTATTTTTAATACAATACCATTTTAGTATTGTATTTTTAATACAATACCATTTTAATATTGTATTTTTAATACAATACCATTTTAGTATTGTATTTTTAATACAATACCATTTTAATATTGTATTTTTAATACAATACCATTTTAGTATTGTATTTTTAATACAGTACTATTTTACTATTGTATTTTTAATACATTACTACTTTACTATTGTATTTTTAATATATTACTATTTTACTATTGTATTTTTAATACAATACCATTTTAATATTGTATTTTTAATACATTGCTATTTTACTATTGTATTTTCAATACAATACCATTTTAGTATTGTATTTTTAATATATTACTATTTTACTATTGTATTTTTAATACAATACCATTTTAGTATTGTATTTTTAATACAATACTATTTTAGTATTGTATTTTTAATACATTACTATTTTACTATTGTATTTTTAATACATTACTACTTTACTGTTGTATTTTTAATACATTACTACTTTACTGTTGTATTTTTAATACATTACTACTTTACTGTTGTATTTTTAATACATTCCTATTTTTAAATTATTTTTTAAAGCTACTTCAGAAATAATCTGTTTGCAAAATAACGAAATTACACTATTAAGTATTTCTCGTAAAAATTAAACTGATTTATTTCCAATTAAATGATTTATTTGTTATTTCATGAAATAAATTATTTATCACTTACCAGAATATTTATTTGTCATTTGATTTTGATGAGAGGTAACAAGTTTCTAAAAGTATATATTTGTAGCTTCAATGTTTATATTCTTATTATTATATTATTCTTATGTTTATATTATTTGTATATATAATTCTTATTCTGCGGCTACGGTATAGTTACTACGCTTATCAATCAGACACAAATAAAGATAAATATCGCTCGATTTTTTTGATGACGATGGAAGAAATTTAAATATGCTCCAAACAACTATGTTTATAAAATATGATACTTTCTTTCGTTTCTTTTTGTCATCAGTAAAGAAATTCGCATATTCTCATTTACAATTTTAACACAGATGTCTTCGAATTTTGTTCATTAATGCTCATTAATAAATTATTTTGATCTTTATTGATTTCTCGTTTTTCATTTAAGTATTTTGGTCTCATTGATACTTATCTCGAATGTTATTTTAAAGACAAATTTTTCAACAATCAAACACATATTATTTTCTCCAATAATCAATTCTTCAATTTATCATTTTCCCAATCACTCGCATAACAAATTCCTATAACTGACCGAAAACATACTATCGATCAAAATACCATTATTTGTCAAATACCAAAGAACATTTAATTTACAAAAATTTAATTTTCAGTCGAAATATATATCGCCCATGTCTGCCTACAATTATTTCGCCGATCGATGTCGACTCGCTCGCTCAGATTGAGACTATGTTTCTCAAAGTATATACATCGCAAAGTAATGGCGTGAACGAAATCGTTGATTTACGGCAGCCAGCGAATACAGGTTAGCGTTGCGTCGTGTGTTTAATGGAAGCGAAACTGGACGAAGAGCACAAGTGGATACAGTAGAGAAATTATCGTTCCCTTCTTTCTTCTTCTTTTTTCTCTTCAAGGAGAAATTATGAAACGCGGAATGGTTTGTTCGAAAGAGCTTCGAGATCAAGGATATACACGTGTACGATCTATCCAGATGAGAAAATTATCAAAATCTCGAATAATCGGCCAATATCTCGAACGAAAGAACGAGGTTCAAAGAGTTGGTTGCATTGAACCTCCTTCATGCTCACGGCAACGTGACGAGAATCCCGAGGACGCGAGGGCAGGTAAAAATTGCCTTTATCCCGCGTTGCTACGATTGCTTTAGTTTCCATTTTTTCCTGTCGCATTTTGCATTGTCGTTGCGCGTACGTGCCACACGGGATTTCTTCGTTCTCCTCGGAGCAAACTTAGGAAAAAGCTGGACGTTTTCCTTTGAAAATTTCTTTGAAAAGTTCTGTCGCGAAACCTGCACGTGACGTATTCTTTCGTACAAATTCCTTTCGTTAATGTGAAATCGAAGTTTGATTAAACTTTACTCGTAAATTAATTGTCCCATTTAACCCGTTTCCTGAGAACTATTGAATTATTAATTTATTCCTTCATCACTTTTTCATTAATTTCGTTTATAAGTACGTTGTGTTTATGACACTTTGCAGTATAAATACAAGAGTATAAAAGTTAACTTTGTTGACTTTTGCGCAAATGTTGAAATGAAAAGTAAATGTCATTTTTTTGGTCGTATCGAATCTCAGTTGATTCGTGCGTTAACAACAAACTCGTTAAAAAAAATAAAAACAATAAAATCGCCATCGAATATTCTTCTTCAACCCAACTGATTGCGGACCATAACGAGTGACCGAACCGTATTCAATAATTCGTCGCTTTCTTTTTCAACTCGTCGGTATGATATCATTGGATAGAAATTACCGAGAAGTAATATATTTGTTATTCGTTTCGCTTAAATGTACTTAAAACTGAGAAGATATTACAATTTTGGAACAAAAAATTCTCGACGTGTGTGGCAAAAGGTTAAAAAAAATCGCCATCTTTTTTCTTGGATTCTTCTTTAAAAAAAAAAAAAAAAAATATATATATATTTGTAATTGTAATATATATATATTTAAATTAATATAAATATACATAATAAATATAATATAATATAATTATATTTATAAATATAATATAACATAATTATATTTATAAATATATATAATAAATATAATATAATATAATTATATTTATAAATATATATAATAAATATAATATAATATAATTATATATAATATAAATATATATAAATTGTAATATATATATATTACAATTTTGGAACAAAAAATTCTCGACGTGCGTGGTAAAAGGTTAAAAACAAACGCCATCCTTTTTCTTGGATTCTTCTTAAAAAAAAATATATATATATATATATATATATATATATATATATATATATATATATTCTGTTCTGTGTGAAAGGACTTCGAAATGTTCAAGGACAACGTACAAATTCCGTCTTTCCCCTGCCGAATAACTTATCGCTTAAGCGGCAACTGATTTTCTTCGGTTACTGCCCCTTCTACGAAGTTTCTCTTTTTTATCACCAGCGCGTGATTCCTCCCGCGCAACGCGGCTTTTGAATTTTGAAAGCGCGAGAAATCTCATTTTCCGCGACTGTTCCGAGTGCTCGACGGCGCTGAAAAATTTATTGCGCGTCTTTTTTCCATTTCCGCTTGCGTGGAACTCGCGGAGAATTCGCAGCCATCTGCCGCGGAACGCAATCTACATACTTGCGGAGATAGTTCGTGGATGAATCTCAGAACGAAAATAGTTGACAGAAGACGATATTTGCTTGCGGAGTGAAGATCTTCAGTGGCTGATCCACCAACCATCGAAATACGAAAAGATCTCGTTTGCGTGATAACAATCGATTTTGTTACTCTAACCAGCGATTCGTAAAGTGTATCGAGCATCACTGGCGGGGGAGGATTACGCAAGATACCATCCCCTGGTGAACGCTGAAACGATTCAAGGGAGGCGATAGCAGCCTCAAGTGCAATTGGAAGGCGTTGAAAGAATAAAGGAAGAGGAGAAGATAAGAGAATTTCGAAAAATTTCGTTCGTTCGTGTTTCATTTGTTGTGTAGGAAGTCGGTACTTGATCAGATATTTTTATTTCCCAGGGAAACACACAAAATGCTGTGTATTTCTGGAGTTGTAATCGAGTAGATAATTTTGTAATTTAAAGCGTACTATGTTGGAGGACGTAGGTAGAAATATAGATATAGATATAAAATGACAAATGCTAATTTGTCCATTTGTTCACTTGAAGGAGGTAGATATTCAAGAATTTTCTGGGTGCTGAATAATTTTTTATCTTGTATAAAAGAGTTTCTTGTAAAGTTGTTTTATCTTGTATGAAGGGCCGAATAAGTTTGGAAACCTCTGTTCTAAACTCCCATAGATGTTATCTTAAACATCCTTGTCTTCAAATTAAAACTCTATTTAAAACTCTTAATTCCAAATTATTAACTACCATCCCTATTATTCGAAGCTCTTAATCTCTGTTTATTTTATAAAATATTCTTCGTTTATATTATTTGCATATTATTATGTACATTAATATAAATATGTATATTACGTATTTATAATAAATGTATATTGCATTTTTTTTTTATTACTATTATATTCTCTGTGTTCATTTTTTATTATTATTATATCTATGTATCTATTCTTTGTTCCTTGTTCACTCTATGAGAAGTAACATACTACTTGAGATTTCGCACGAATTTTATACAAACTTCAAGACGATAAAATATCGTCGTCAATTAAACGAAAGATAAAACTCGTCCGAATTCTACGATAATTGTAGCTCGATAAAGTGCGATAAAAATTCCGTGTAACAGCTACTCCCATTATACCAGCGCGGACGATTCTATCGCGAAATAATAATCTTTGATATTAGAGAGTGGAGAGACCCGGAGCGATGAGAATTCCACAGTTCGTTCTACTTTTATTCCGAAAGAAACGCGAACGGATCCCTTTCGCCGTGTTGGAGAAGTACAATGGCGGCCTTCCTCCACAGAAGTCGGATACGTAACTTCACTTTAATTGCCATCTCATCGCGAACTGCGCGAGAGGGATGAGACACAATACGCTGATAAGAGGAGAAAGAGTAATAAAAGAACCCGAGAGAGGTGACGTGAACGCGACCGTTCGACCGGAACTAACATATCGAAACGACCGAGTATCTTTCGACAAAGTTTTTCATAAACCACGGTAGTAATACTCACGGAAACTCGCTAGCTCTCGCTCTGGATTTTACATACGTACCTGAAACAGAGAGAAGAATCAAATGGGTTATTATTAGTATACAGGGTGTTTCGTAACTTATGGGACTCACTTCGGGAGCTGATTGTACGCCTAAAAATAATGAAAAAAAGTCATATAAATATATGTCCTATCTGTCTTCGTTTATGAGATATAATGAATTTTATAAACAGAGCAAACTCTAATTTTACCAGGGATGGTATATTCAATTTTCATAACAATCATAATTGGGATGAAGAAAACCCACGTGTTATTGTGCATTCAAGATATCAACACCAGTTTAGTTTAAACGTATGGGCAGGAATAATTGATAAATTTTTAATTGGACCTTTTTTTCTTGATGGGAAACTNAGCACGCGTTTACACGAAATATTAGAGGAAGTTCCAGTCGATATTAGACTTCGTATGCGGTTTATGCATGATGGAGCTTCGTCGCATTTTAGCCGAGTGGCTAGGCAATTTTTAAATCAACGCTTTGCAAATAAATGGATTGGTCGTGGAGGTCCTATTGCATGGCCTGCTCGTTCTCCGGATTTGAATCCATTAGATTTTCATTTGTGGGGACATTTAAAATCGATTGTATACGCAACGTCGATTGAACATGCTGAAATACTACGAAATAGAATAGAGCAAGGCTTCCGATAAATTCGAGAAATACCAGGAATGATAGAGAGAGTAACCAGATGAATGACAAGACGCGTGCAGGCTTGTCTTCAAATGCAGGTGGTCATTTCGAGCATCTTTTGTAAAAGTAATTAAAACAGAAATTTCATTATATCTCATAAACGAGGAAAGATTGGACATATATTTGTATGACTTTTTTTCCATTATTTTTAGGCGTACAATTAGCTCCCGAAGTGGATCCCATAAGTTACGAAACAGTTACGAGAAAGTACTCTTATCACATATACAGGGAACGTCTTGTAGGAATGTGAGAAGATTCTTGATGAAAAAAATGAGTTTGTGTTTTACTCACGAACCATGAACCATTTGTATTTCGTTCATCCCACCGACGAAGATGAAATACAATTCCAAAACCAAAGTATGAAAATTGAACAAAGAAATAGAGATACCAAAACCCGGGGAAAAGTTGAAATTGAGTTTGCCGGATTTTAAGGTTTCCATAATGCAATTACACGTTCGAAAATTCCGCGACTTGGGGCCACGAGGCTCCAGTGACACAAACAGTTCACTAGTGTGCGCTCGTACGTGGATATATCGTTGAACACGATACCGTGGAAAGCCACAATATCAAACTTTGAAAGGAGAATTTCCTCGAAAGAGTTGTTGAGAAACAGTCGATATAAACAGTCTGTTGATGTTTTGTTGTTTTAACACTACGCGCCATTTGTAAAATAGTGGTTAGCAGCCGATAAGTGACGCACTTTCGCGATTCCAATTCTAAGTTTTAAGTTCGTTTAAAACATTATTACACATTAACATCATGTATCGTCAAGGAAGCAGATATTGAAAATTCTGTACACATTCCAACAAAGGTTTTTTCATAAAAACAAAAATAGCAAAATTTTTACATTTTCCATTTTAGTTTATACATGATATGAAAACCCTTTGTACTATGCATCGTCAAAAACTTTAGCTTTCATAAACCTGTTTGGCGCCATAAAAGGGGAAGTTTATCGCAACATTTTAAAAGAAATATGTTTGGTATTTGTTTATAACCGTCCTAAGTATCTTCTCTGACGCACAGATACGGTTTTATTTTACTTTACTTTACTTTACTTTTCTAGGGAAGAAATTTTCTGAGATATTCTCGTGTTTTCAATCTTACCGTGTGAAAGAAAATTATTAAATATACTTATATGTTTAAAAATATTTTTGTTTTCATTTATTTTAACCCCTTTGATAAGAATTGTGAAAATGGCGAAATTTTTCAGAAAGTATGTTGACATAATCAAAACACTGAGTTGCACTACATTAAATGAATATTATTTATTTATTCGTATTCTGTATTGAATTATACAAAAAATTTAACAGTAACTTTAAGCTTTATTTCACGATATATCTAATAATTTAGTGAAAATATGGTACAACTCGAAACATAATCCTACATCACATTTCTTGCGTTCGTAATGCATCTTCCTTCTTCCGTTGTTTCTCACACGTTACACATTTGCGTCTTTTTGTGATTAATTTGATACCACACTTTTTCATTTCAAGGTTTTCATTAAATGAAATTTCTATAAGATAGTCACGTTTAAGTAACATATGGCTAACGGAAGATATAATTGTTGAATTAGAATTCACTTACGTCTGATTCGAGTGATGTTTGCTGCAATTATTGTCAATAACATTTACATGAAATAACGTAAATAATAATATACAAAATAACTGTAAAATAATCACGTTTAAATAATTATTGAATTAGACATTCACTTACGTCTGATTCAAGTGAGGTTCGCTGCAATTATTGTCGATAATATTTACCGACCGAGTGTCTTTAATTTAAAAGCAACGCGAAGTGAGCGCCTATAGGCTAGATATAGGTTAGGTTAACTTTTCGTCTCAGTGGACTGAAGTGAGTTAAAGCGTCCATAGGCGTCAACACTGGCCAAGAGGCTAACTGTTTTAGCACAAAAATCTTTAGAATTAATAATACAATAATGTACGATTCCCATCCTCGTTCTACACTAATTTCACTTTCAAAAAAAGTGTCGATCGCACAAAATATCGCCAAACTGTACAGTGTAAATCATCAACAATGGACCCAGGCGGCTTCTGTCTCACGAACTATCCCCGTTGCATCCTAAACGCTTCAATTCGAATGCGATTACTGTTAGATTTGTCGGGAACCCGGGGAAAAAGAGAAAGAGCTGGAAAGATGGATCTGATAGAATTGTTTGGATCGAAGGAAGCAGAGGGGCGCGCGCGCGCGAGAGAGAGAGAGAAAGAGAGAGAGGGTGGTTACCTCCTGTTCACGCGATTCAACGACTCACGTCGCCGCGAAATCCTATAAAACCGGGATGTCGCGTGTTCCTCTCCAAGCCGGTCGCATTACGCGGCTCGTGTCGTCGTGTCTCAGCACGATCGTCGAGACGCTTTGCAACTCGCGACGACGCGCAACGCGAGCGTGAGCCTCGTCGATCATTCTAATCTAAAACGATCTCTCTCCCGAGGCTGAATACAGCCCCGTAGGATCAGCCGAGATCTAAATATAAACTTCGGCGCTAGCCTCCGGCCCGGGGCGACAATTAGACATCGGATTCCGATAAGCGGTTCCGTTTAACAGAGAGATCAGCGCGATAGCATGGCCCTCGGGAATCTATTAACACCAACCGGGTAATTCCGGCTCGGAGCTGAAACGGTCATTCACGGTTCCGATCGTTTGTTTCTTCTAACAGCCAATGTACACAACAGCTGGTGAAAATGTAGCCGAAAATGTGGCCTCGAATTCTAGTAATTCACCGTTCGTGGATGTCGTTTAATCCTTTTGCCCTCGACAAACTTCTTTTCTTTTTTTTTTTTGTATCATTTATTTACGAGGCGTCACCTCGAATAGAATGACACAGCATTCGAAACATTTCAACGCGAAATTTTGTTGATTATGTGATGTTGAAATTTAAAGCAATCCGTCAATGTGTATTGCGGATTTACAAGTACAGTATACGAGGAGTTAACGATAGATAAATAGTTTCAATCTCTGGAGAAATAATATCCCCCACCGTTTTGTCAACTTTCGTAAGAAACGACGAGAGGTCTAGTTTATGCGACATATTCCGAATTATATGAATCGTCGAGTGTCAATTAATTGAGGACTCTCTTTCTGGAATTCTTTTGTTCTTTTTTACGTCGTTGTTATAGCTTTCACTCTATTCGCATCGTACAACACCAAATGTATATGTTATAATTGTCAGCAAATTATAAAAAGTGGAAATTCGAACCGTTAGTTAAATTTAAATCGATAACACAAAGGAACGATCGAAGGTAAAGGGTTAAATATTAGGTCCAGAAAAATTTCTATTCCATTTTCCAAGAGTGAAAATGTGCAGCTTTAACACACTTTTGTTCTAAAACGAATTTATTCGTCAAAGTATGATCCTCAGTGTATTAACCTTCTATTAACGGTTTAGTAACCTATTTGTGTTATTCCAACAAAAATCTTTTTTTTTACAACCCAATATATAAACAAGAACAAAGAATAAAGAAATTTTATCCCGAACGGCTTCATCCGATCTTCCATATTGAGAGATACGAGATCCAACATTTCTTTTTTACTTATGCATCATTAAAAGGCATAGAGTATTGAAAACAAAGATTGAAAAAAGTCGCTAAACTAGAAACTTATCCGTATATCTCATGTACATATAGGAGTGAAAAAAAAAACAAGACAAAAATCTGTACATAAAACGAATACAGACGCGACGAATTGCCAGTTTCCAATAACACGAATCGCATTATACTATATTATATTTCATGAAATATAATAAAATAATAATATAGATATAATAATAATATAAACTTTAAATATTAATAATATTTAATAATATAGATATAATAATAATATAAACTTTAAATATTAATAATATTTAGTAATATAGATATAATAATAATATAAACTTTAAATATTAATAATATTTAGTAATATAGATACAATAATAATATAAACTTTAAATATTAATAATATTTAATAATAATATAAGCTTTAAATATATATAATAATATTTAAAGCTTAAAAATAATTTGGATTTTTAACTTCGTAAAAAAAAAAAAGATTAATAATCCATTTTATAAAATAAAATGATCTCATCTCTTTCAAAACTCTATTGAAGTTTTCTTTTTACAACGATCTCAAGGAACTTGTTATATATCACTCTCTTTATATCACTTTATTAGAGTTAAACGAGAAACTCTAGCCCAGTTTCGAGCTCAATAAAATGACGAAGAAAAAGTTGGCAAGCCCGTAAGGGAGTGTTTCAATTCTCAAGGCCACAATGGAGTTGTAATGTTTTCACACGCGTTTGAATTTTTGCAAAAATGCCTCAACATTCCCACTCGCTGCACGATGGAAAATCATCTTTGAAACGAACGAATTAACGATTGTTAAGGTGTAGCTTCGCGGTACAAAATATAACAAAACTAAGTGAATTGTAGTTATATCGATAATCTTCCATTGTCATTGGCACAATCCCTGGAACATTTTAAACCGCTTGTGTCTAAACCCCGAAAGCGCAAGAACTTGATCTTCTTACGCCGCTTATACCTTTCCTCAAGATGTTCGGTGAAAAGAAATATCTTTACCTTGCCACTCGCTGCACTCGATGTAAAACCATCTTCGACGAGAAATCACAAAATCACGATTCTAGGTAGCTTCACGCTAAATGGATGTTTACACGATCTCTTCTTACAAAGTTGTGTCAGTCGAAATCGACAAATCTTCCATTGTCAACACTCTTTGCTGAACATCGTACGACACACGCAAACCGACACATACTCGATGTTCGCCGAAACATCTTAAACTGCTTGTCTAAACCCCGAAAGCACAGAAACTTGAGCTTCTTACGCCGCTTATACCCTTCCTCGAGATAACTCGTCGAGCTTAATCCAGGAAATCTGGCGGCGTCGAAACCGTCAGCCGATTAATCGCAGATTAAGAGGAACGCGCATTGCACTGCTATACCGATCCCGATTACGGAGAGATCCTTCGATCGATGCCCCTCGATCAACTCGATCTACGAGGGAGGACATGAGGCCTGGCTATCTGGTCTTCGACAATCTGTATCGGCAACTTTCGGCTCCGCCGGGGCGCAACCTCGTATCGGGCGCAAGTACGTATCGCCTGGGGGCAATAGGCACTTCCGGTGGACAAGCAAGTTCCTCGAAGACGATTAACTCGCGCACCAACCGGTGATTGCATCGGTTCAACCTATTTCGACGGGCTTCCTGCGGGATCCAGCAGAGCGGACGCTCGAGTCCCTGGGCGAAACCATGGGGGTAGCTGTGAATCGCGCGCCGCACGACACGGATCCAACTCACCTCGTCAATTCCGGGACGCGTCAACGCTGGAACAGTGGTTCCCAACCCCTCTTTCGTCCGTGATCCGTCCCTTAACTACTTACTTGCGCTGGCAACCGATTGCGGACCATAACGAGTGACCAAAACCGTATACAATACCGCTTTCTTTTCGAACTCGTTGGTATGATATCACTGAATAGAAATTATTGAAAAGTAACAAATTTATTATGGTAATAAATTATTGAATTTATAAGTACAAATTTATTACTGTAATTATTTATTACTATAATACTTGTAAATTTATTACTTATAATACTTATAAATTTATTATTTATAATACTTATAAATTTATTACTTTATAATAGTAATAATTTTATTACTTTTCTTTATTATTATAGTAATAATTATTGAAAAGTAATAAACTTATTATAGTTTTTGCCTGGCTTATACATAAATATAATATATATTTATACTTAAGTTATACTTAAAACTGAGAAAATACTTGCAATTTTGAGGACACAAAGTTCTCGACGTGCGTGGCACGTCATTCCAGCGCAAAAAGTTAAAATCCTGACATTCCACCCCTGAAGAAACATAGGTCTTCATCAATTGTTCAAAAAGTGAATTTTTGACGTGGAGGAAGCCTAAAAGGTCTAAACAAGCTTCCAAAAAATACGACATCCATAAAAGAAAAAAAAAATTAAAAAGTTACATTTTCATTCAAAGAAATGCAAAAAATTCACTGTTAATAAATCATTCTCGAATGGGCTCCACGTTGAGAACCATAACGCTAAAATTACCGATGATCGAAGCATAAAATTTCCATCAGAAACATTAAAATAAAAAGAATGGAAAAACTTTGTAATGCAATCTCGTGTAGAAACTTTGATTTGTATGGGGTGGAAAGAAAAGTTTGTCTGTGGCTATCATAAATGAATTCTACGCCTTTCGATAGAAATACGTGCAAAGAAAAATGGATCTTGAGCTTGAATTTCAGGGTCAATCTTTTTGCATCGTATTTTACTCATTACGAAGGTAAAACGTTTTCAAGGAACCTAATAGTTCTTTTGAGAAAGGGCAAAAAAGTTTCTTAATCATTTAACGCTGTAGATGCGTGCGTCTTAACAGCGACTTTATGGTTCTGAACGCGTGAATGTTTACATTACGTAATTTTCGTATTAGGTTTCACCAGCATTTGATTTATTATAGTTGTAGCATGAGTGTGAGTCTAAATAATCAAACGATAAAACTAATTGTTAACATTATTCGAAATATAAACATTACATCTATAAAGTCGCTGTTAACACGCATATTTTTTGCCACTTTTCAAAAGAACCATTAGGTTCCTTGGGGAAGTTTTGCCTTCGTGATGAGTAGAATACAATGAAAAAACAATTTTACAGCAGGTTCGTTGTCTGTATTTCCATCAAATCGAAAGCGATAGCCACGGACAAACTTTTTTACACATTTTACGAAAAATCATATAAATCTCTAAAAAATATTACATTGCTTTGCATCTGCAAAATTTCTAGAAAAAAAATTACAAATCGGACATTTTGGTAGTCCTAGTATCGAGTTTGGCAGCCGAGGATCTGCTTGTTCGACCGTGTTCCGCAGGAAGAAGCCTCCTTCGGCTTTCCTGCTCTTCAAGCTTTCTTTCAACCGTTTATTTTCTCCTCTATCTCCGCGAGCGGAAGTTGGGATTAAGCCTCGAGACTCTTACGTTGATACACGAGGAAATAATGGCCCATAGACTAGATAGTAGACAGTTGAAAGTAGAAAAATGGGAAGATAATGACGCGTGAAAAATGTGAGGACACTTAATATTTTGAGTCGGTCTCTTTCGTTAAAAATTGACGTTAACACTTCCGGTTAATTTCATCCATTGAAATTAACCCTTTAATTTGAAAGCTCCTCAAATTTGAAAAACATTATACTCTAATTTGGGCCTCTAATTTAAAAAATATTATTCTTAAGCCTCATTTTTTGGTAAATTTCTTCGATACAGGGTGAAAAAAAAATATCTTTCCACGCCGATTTGTAAAATTTTGTGATTCTTTATAATTCTGTTATAGTAAGAAATTTGTCACTACTATACTCGTCAAAATCTACATAAAATTTCGAGCAAATGGTGTCAAATTGATTATTTTTTCTCTCGTTTATTCAGATTCCTGTGACATTCATCATCTTCTGTAAAAATACTTTCATATTCACATAATCATGTGACACTCAGGACCACTTCATTTCAGCAAGCTTCACGAAAAATCGTTGAAAATATCCGTTTGACCATTAAAAATCGTAACTTTTGTACTGAATAAGATGTTTTCGAAATTTCACTCGTTTCGTGTTCCGTTTCCGTCGTTTAATCGAAGCAAATACGAAGGAAACAAATGCAACGACGTTTGCCTTCAAAAGTCTTCTTCGTAAGGGAATATTTCCCTGGGTTAGAATCAAGTTCTGAACTTTCTCAGTTGCTTCTCTCAGCCGCAGCGTTCCTTGGGAGATCCCTAAAGTGATGTAAACGCGTGACGACACAGACGCGATACTGAGAGAATTGAAAAAAAGAAGATCGCTCTCAAGAGGGCGGAGAAACATCGTACTCGGTGCAAAAGTTGCAACAGTTCAAACGGATATTCTCAATGATTTTTCATTTGATTTGCTTTGAAATATTAAAGTGGTCCCGAGTGTAACACAATCGACATATCTTTAAACAAGATAATGAACGTAACATGAACAAACGAAAAAGAAAAAGAAAGAATCAATTTTATACATGACAGATGACCTAATGATACTACCTGATCCGGTCAAATTATTAATTATCGTTCACGTACGAATCGAAACGAACATAAACTCAAAGTAAATCGAATCGAATAAAAGTACAGCTTCGAGAAATGAAAGAAACTTCGTAGAAACTTAAAAATTAAAATTGAAGATTTACTTTACTTTTTTTTTTTTTTTTTTATTAAACGGGAAATTCTCAGCTGACAATTTCATTTCACTTCATTTTCATGGGAGAGGGAGAATTTCATTGAAAGCGAACTTTTCCCGAAACAAAAACTGATGTGTATACACGCATTCGCAAGATATCTGCATAGAGCGAACAACTTGGTAGCGAGCCCACGATCCTTTGACATTTCTCAACAAAGACTGACGATCGCTCGGATCAGGCCGAGCCTATGCCAGCGTGACGTTCGCGCGCCGAGGTTCGTGACGTTATCAGATCACTTTTGCCGCTGCAAAGTGAATACGCGGTTTCAATTTTTTTTTTTTTTCTTTTATTCGCGTGCGATCGTCGGCAACTCTGACGAGATTCCTCGCATCTCGCTTTCCGCCGCGGTGTTCTAATATTTCTGCAGTCTTCTTCGGCGAAACTCTGTTACTCTGCTTTGTCGAGCGTTGCAAAGGATGAATCTTACGAACAGAGCGAGGTCTCTTTCTTTCTAACCTGACGACACTGGCAAAAATCTCCGACAATGGCAAACCTTTCGATCGAATTCATAGAATTCCAAGAGATCCAAACGACGTGCGTCGACCAAATGTCGGTTGATCAACAAAGTCTGTTAATTGCACGTAAACTTTTACAAAGAAGACTGATGAGATGTTTTCGAGATATTCAAGCATCTATGTGAATAACAGTATATTTTATATTCTGCATTCTATGGTAAAGATTTGTGTATTTTGGTGTATGATAACTGTGCGAGTGCTACTGGAAAATACGTGTTGCAACTTTAGCGTGTTTATTTTTAGACTATTCAGAAATTAGACTGAAGTCTAACAACTTATTCAATAGTTCTGTTAACTACCCTAACTGATAGTTAATTAACTAATTAACTAATTCTGTTAACTAACCCTTGCGCTGACAAACTGGTTCGCGGACCATAACGAGTGACCAAACCGTCTATATAATCCGTCGCTTTCTTTCTGAACTCGTCGGTATGATATCACTGGATAAAACTGTTTTATGATTAAACCCGTTTCGCCTATTTGAATATACTTAACACTGAGGAAATACTGCAATTTTGAGACGAAAAATTCTCGACGTGCGTGGCAAGAGGTTAAGAATGGCTGTGTCGTCGGCAAAGATAAAACTATACACAATATTAAATTGTTATATAATATATATATAATTATTATATATATAATATATAATATATATATAACTGTTATATAATATATATATAATTATTATATATATAATATATAATATATAAATAACTGTTATATAATATATATATAATTATTATATATATAATATATACATATCCTTATTACACACAATATTAAATTGTTATATAATATATATATATAATACGTATCAAGATGTGTTGGCACACCGTCAGTATCAATATAAAAAATAAAGAGGTATATTTATTTACAACGTTACATATTTATTTAAACATTTGGAACACGTATAGTTAATATTTCGAACGGTGTAGCCGCAAGTTATATCGCAGGGTGTATCGAACTACCAATTTCGAAAACGAAATTATGGTGGACGCGAGCCTGATAAGATAGGATACATGAAACGACACGATGCTACGGCAATATCAATGCTGTCGGCGGTGAAATTGAATCACCGTGTCCGCGATTCCAACGATCGTTCGTGTGTTTAAATCCGATTACCAACGAATGTCGACAGTCGTGTCTTTCATACCCTGTGATTTGACGTTGTTTGTTCTTGCGTCTTCGAAAAGCCTCGCCATTTTCCCACGTCTTTCTTTCCTTTTTTCGCGAAAAAAAGGTCACCGGGGAGCCAAATGAATATTTCTCGCTGAATTTGAATGCTGGAGTCGATCGCTGGAAATATTTTATTTAAAAATAAATTTCATCCGGAACGAAAGTGTCCAAATGAAATTTTCCATTAGAGAGGAAGTCCAAAATGAAAATTAAAATGAAACTGCAGAATACATTTCGAACTAAGCCGAAAAATCAATCGATTTATGCGTAGAGAATGATCGAAGTGTTGCGATCAAAAGAGTGTAACGACGTATCCGCTAATTAGATCGAACAGAGTGAAAACACAAATTTGAAAGTTAAATGCTGAATGCTTTTTTTGTTTCTTTATTTTTCAAGTTACACTCTTATACGAGTCTTTGTCGCAATTTGTGGAGAATTTTGGAAACTAGTGGGACTTTGTCGCAGAGCGGATGACACTCGCTCGTACAAACGCAGCGATAAATCGAAACACAAAACGAGAACGAAACAAATGAAAACTGGCAAACCGAGATTAAATGATTCGAAGCGCTAATGCCGATTTCGGCGCACTTTAGAACGAATCCACGTTTCGGGGGAGAATCGACGTTTAATCCGTTTACAGTTACATTTCCCAACGATGTTTATCGATCTCGATTTCCCTTCAAATTTTGATTTCGCATGCATTCGAACAGTATACGAATGCCATTCGAATGCCGACGAACCGATTCGATTTGCTGTAAAATTACCCCGTCGACTGGCTGTTGCAAAAGTAGCTTCCATTCGATTTCATCGAGCTAGTCGCTGAACTAATTGACAACCAAACGCCGGACAATTAAATGAAACGATAACTCTACGTGAAACTTCCCACGCTTCCTTTTTATCATTCGAGAACTCTTTTCGATCGAATAATTAATTTGCTTGGCTCAACTTATTTTCTATGTGAAACTTCCCACGCTTCCCTTTTATCATTTGAGATCTCTTTTCGATCGAATAATTAATTTGCTTGTCGAATAATTAATTTTTTGAGGTTAGGAATGCGTAACGGCTACGAAATACGAATTTTGAGATCTCAAGACGATCAAAATGGCCGACAAAAGACACCACAGCTGTTACCAATTCCTAACCTCAAAAAAAATAAGTTACTTGTGACAACTATCTCTATATGTACATTGTATATTTCATAGTTAGTGTGATAAGACTGTGTGTGAAACTTCCCACATTTCTTTTCATTTGGAAATTCTTTCCGATCGAATAATTAATGTTTACTTGTTTTAAGTTATTTCGTAAGGTTAGGAATTCATAAAATGGTGTGGAATACGAATTTTGCATCTGAAAATTCTTTTCGATCGAAAAACTGCTTGTCTTAACTTATTTTGTAAGCAAAGGAATTTATAATTATATATATATATATATATATATATATATATATATATATATAAAATTTATATATTATAATATATATTATTAATAATTATAATATATATAATTTATGTATAAAAGCTGTGGAATACAAAGTTTTCATCTGAAAATTCTTTTCGATCGAAAAACTGCTTGTCTTAACTTGTTTTGTAAGATAACGAATTTATAATTTTATATATATATAATTTATATATTATTAATAATTATAATATATATAATTATGTATAAAAGCTGTGGAATACAAATTTTTCATCTGAAAATTCTTTTCGATCGAAAAACTGCTTGTCTTAACTTATTTTGTAAGGTAACGAATTTATAATTATATATATATATATATATAATTTATACATTATAATATATATTATTAATAATTATAATATATATAATTTATGTATAAAAGCTGTGGAATACAAATTTTTCATCTGAAAATTCTTTTCGATCGAAAAACTGCTTGTCTTAACTTATTTTGTAAGGTAACGAATTTATAATTTTATATATATATAATTTATATATTATTAATAATTATAATATATATAATTATGTATAAAAGCTGTGGAATACAAATTTTTCATCTGAAAATTCTTTTCGATCGAAAAACTGCTTGTCTTAACTTATTTTGTAAGGTAACGAATTTATAATTATATATATATATATTAATAATTATAATATATATAATTTATATATAAAAGCTGTGAAATGCAAATTTTTCACCTGAAAATTCTTTTCGATCGAACAACTCAATAGCTTGTCCCAACTTATTTTATAAGGTTAGGAATTCATAACAGTTATGGAATACGAATATTGATATCTCGATCGATCATGTGTCTTCCCACGCTCGAGAAAGGAACAAGGAACACACTAAGAAAGTTTGCAATAACTAACTTTACACGTACATTCTATAACTCTATAACAAAACTTACCACACTCTCTTCTATCATTTGAGAATTCTCATCGATCGAGTGCCTGTCTTATCTTGAGCTTATTTTGTAAGAATATGTCAGTTCACGAGAGTACATGTAAAAATAGGATTTTGAAACCTCGAGACGATCGGTCACGTGTCTTTCCACGCTCGTTGAACGAATGGTAAGAAACTTTTGGCCCTCTCCGTGGGAATCTGCATCGAGTAGCTACCGCCGGAACTCGGCAATTTCACACGGTGATTGCGATGTAAATAGAAAAGTCGTGGATTCAGCGGCGACTTCGAACAGAACGAGCCTCGACACGTGGAAACAGAAAACGATGGCCGACTTTGAGACAGAAATTCCCAACTTCCATCGAGCAAGATTACGACCGAGACCCACATACCCGTAACCGCGTAAATGGAGCAGCGAGAATGATTCGCAAAGGGAGAATGAATACCACGGAATGGAACAGTTTCGGGGCAACGATTCGTATCTCATGAGAACAATCGCACCGGCGATGATACCTCCGATTGAATTCTGCGCGACACTGTCTCGCTCGCGGAGTTTATCGCGAAACGATCGACGTGCAATTTCCAACATTTTCGAAATGTCAAAACGATGCTCGAAAGAATTTACTGAACTGAACTCCCCAAGAGCTTTTGTACGAACTGTTAAGAAAAAGAACAAAAGAACAAACTGGATGTCTTTCTTTCAAGTTTCTCAATTTCAGATAAAAATTCAGAATTAATTATCCTAGTTACGACAAAATTTTTCGCGACACTATGTTATAGTCTTCGTTTCGTTTATCTTCTACGTTTATTCAAACATAATTACGTAGCGTAAAACATCCTCAAAAGGATGTTTTACGCTACGTAATTATGTTTGAATAAACGTAGAAGATAAACGAAAAATATTTTTCGTCACGATTCGAGAAGATATCTTGTACAGTGCCATTCTAAGAGGTTAAAAAAAAAAAATTCATGTTAAGAACGATGAAAGTTTTAACCTCACGTAGGGGTTAAAAATAAAAACAACGTTATCAGCGAATGTTCCGTTTATCCATACTCTTGTTTCCTGTCCCGCGTTTCCTTCGATCAATGAACAGAACAACAATGAAACGAGTAAAATTTCGGTCGTCGCTGCAGCGTTAACGATTTCGCAGTTGTTGCTGATTACTTCAGCTTTACTAATCCTTTCGTCATCAACCGCAGTTTCCCTCTCTCGGTCCCCTTCCTCTCTCTTTTGCCCGGTTCTCCCACGACGACTTCCGGTTCACCACCCGTCACCGGCTCCGACTCAGTTAAAACTCCGACGACAGATCTCTAATTAAAAAACTTTGCGCCTTTTATTGGCGCGGGTTGCCGCGTCACGTTGGTGGGATCTAATTGAAAATTACACGGCAAGTGAGCTCTCCATGAACACCCGTCGATTCTGCACGTCGCACGCGTTTCACTTCGCCAGAAGATCGAGCCGAGCTGGCGGTTTTCAATTTTATTTAAAGGGCAATCGTCCGAATCGCCGCGAAAAAAACCACGAAAAAACGAAGTCTGAAGTGGCCGATAACGAAATTATTCCAAGAAATCAGCCGAATTATTTGACGATTTTGCATAACTATGTCAGACAGGCATACAGAGAGAGAGAGAGAGAGAGAGAGAGAGAGAGAGACTTGGAAACCTCTGGCTCTTCTTTTCTCTCCGTTCGCATTCGGGATTCCGTTTCTTCTCCGAGAAACTCGCCTCCGAGGCGAAAGGTAACGACGATTTAAATCTCGAGCCGAGTCGAGGAATCAAGTCAGCGCTGTTCTAGAAATTTAACGGCACGCGTCTGTTGGAGAACGTCGTTCGTCGAACGAACGAGAACGAGAGGAGAAACCTGAAGAGCGCGACGGAGATTCGTCAAATGAGATTAATTAAACAGAAGCGCAACGTCCGAGTGAGATCAACGAACGTTTCATTTTTTTTCCTTTGACGATAAAGTCATCGCAGCGGCAGCTTCAATTAAACTCCGAGAAAGAGAGAGAGAGAGAGAGAGGATGGCTGAGCGAACTCGAGACAATTCTCCGAGGCAAGGAAAGTTTCATCCTTCGAAAACGAAACCTGTCTCGTTTGTTCTCGTCGACGTGGCATTTTCCCTTGGTTTCCATCACAGTTTTCACACGCGAAATGATAAATTCTCTCTACGATTTGCAGCCGCGAGTCTTCGACAGTTTCGTGTCTCCGAACAATCAAAATGAACGAAATTTGAAAAAAAGGTATTCATTAACTTCTTGCGCTGGCAGCTGATTGCGGACCATAACGAGTGACCAAAACCGTATACAATAACTCGTCTTCCTTTTGATTTCATCGGTACATCACTGGATAGAAATTACTAAGAAGTAATAAATTTAATATCTGTTTTGCTTGGATTATATTTCAATATACTTAGAACTGAGAAAATACTGCGATTTTGGGACAAAAAATTTTCTACGTGCGAGGCACGTCATTCCAGCGCAAGAGATTAAAACAGAGCAGGCTAACTGGCGGCCACTTGTCCCCCACTTTTCTGATCGCTAGCGCTACCCCCTCCACTACATCTATCTCTCCACTACTATGCAGTGGAGGGGGTAGCGCTAGCGATCAGGGACCGCCAGTTAGTTAGCCTGCTCTGCATTAAAACAGAGAAATGTGCAGCTTGAAAATTTCGACGCCGAGCGTTTTGAATGTGCGTTCAAAGCCGATAACTAGCGCGCGTACAGACGTCAAATATGAACGAATCTGATATTTGCAACGAGCGTGTTATTTGCAGCGTTTGCTGAGTTTGTTACATTCACATTCCGCTGGATGACTGCGAATTCCAGGTCAGTATCTTGCTCGAAGGGACAAATTAATTTCGCCTTTCAACCGTGATTCCCTTTGTCAATCAGACAATTTTTGTTACAGGTAACGAATTCCTTCTTCCGACACGATCAATGTTTTCACTCCCCGATGGATGAAATTTCATTTCGCTGGAAAAGCGCATTTCCGTGATTCAAAGAACGAATGCCGTTTGAGATCAAGTCTCGTGATTAGACTGACGGAAAACTCGATGAACAGCTGCGCGATAATGTTGTACTATCGGTTGAGCCAAAGTTCAACGGTCTTCTTTTATTGCCTGCGCGACCCAGTTTGCTACACATTGCGAAACATTCTGCATATTAACGACGCATTGCTGAACCACCGCGAGGACAATTATTCCAATTTTATGAGGCCACGAATTGTCGTATATTGTCTGAAAACGTAACAAGAATCCGTCCGGATCCCAGAACTGCAATCCACCTTGTGGTCCAAGCCCAAACTCTGGCCAAGGTGCGAACTTCCAAATTCGAGCGATAAATCGTGCTCGTTCGGGAGGCCACTTGCAACGCGAATCGAATTGCCACGAAATTGCCGATCGACCGAACTTTCTTAAATATAACGCGAGGAGTTAAAAAGCAAATGTTTTGTAATTTGCGAAGTTGCAAATTCAGAAAATTTCTACGAGAGGTGACGAACTGGTCGTTTCGACTGCACTCGTGGCGATTAGTAGTAGTAGAAAACTGGGGAAACACATCAACGATGAGAGAAAAGAAAAGAAACAGAACGAGATTTCACCGTGAAATTTTGGATAACGAAGTTTCAATTAAGATGGTTCCGCGCTCTGAAAGGAGTTAGCAGTAATTAAAGATGTACAATTGCGTCATGATCTCGGCTTCTTTAATTCAACGTTCACGTCCTCGAAATCGTGCTTTTGGAAACGAAGTTTCTCCTCTAAATTTTCCACCCTGTTGGAAGGTCCGCGTCGAGTCAAGGACACTAATTTCTGTCCCCACCTCTTTCACCTCGAGCACTTTCTCCCCCTCTTTCACCCCTCTATAATTTACATTCTCCTCGTTTCGTTCTTCCCGCCGCTGGATATTTTAAATTCAAATTAAAAATTTCAATATTCGCCTGCTGGCTCGTCCGCTGGTTATCACCACTGGATATTTGTAACGAGATATCATTCTCCCCCATAGAATTAACGCGGTATAATTCGTCGCTGTGGCTGACAATGAGATGCAAGCAAGTTTTCTTTTTCGTGTATGTCTCTGTTCGCGCCTCGACGTTGAAGAAACGAAGTGAAACAAATATCGATTTTCTCAGCAACTGAACAGATTGAACGTGTGACGTTCGACGACGCGTATCTTTACAATTTTATTTTCTATCGTGTTAATTTGCATTGCGCTTTTATTTTCTATCGCACATTTTACGCTGATATAAATTGCAATGAGTACTGACAAAGCTGAACAAGGTCGAAAGGCCGAAATCTTTCAGCCAAAGACAGATTACTTCAAATTTAAGGCACACGCAGTTGCAATATCCTGCTCTTACTAAACAACAGATTGCAAGAATTCTGCGATGCAGAAACGTAGGTTTCAATAATGAATTATATACCGAAACGTTGACATTACTCTTTCGTGGACATCTCATCGACGAGAGACAGAGCTCGGGAGAAAATTTTTTACGATTGGTTTTTCACCTCTTGCACACGTTTTCATTTCCGTTCCCTCGCTTTTCATTCGCGTGTGTGGCAGCACGTTGGCCAGGCACGTTCCTGCATCCGAACGAGAACAAACGAAATTAAATCCGCCTTATTGTTAGCTTCGTTCGCCGACTCGCGACACCGGCCGTTTTCAAAGTAATTCTTTCTGTTTTATCATTTAATCTTCGATCCGCGCGTTCGTACGAACGAAACGGGCCACCGCCGACGACACTAACGAAGGTCTGGCTTTAATTAACTCGATTGTTCAACCGTAGACTCCTCGGAATTATTCTGGAAGGTTAATCGAGCGGAATGTGTTCACCCTCTTGTGCGTAATATTCTCCTCTCTTTCCCTGCCTGTTCTTTCCACGAACAGATCACTCATATGTTCGAATATCGACGCTGAGCGTACCAATCCAGTATCACCGGCTGAATGACAAAGATAAATTCGTGCGAAGTGATTTGCAGCAGGCAGCTGAACTTGCTTCACACACAGGGTTCTGTAGCAAGCGGCGAGTAGAATAGGGGTTGATTCGTTTAGATTTTGCGCTCAAAATTAATCTCTCACTTTCTTTGCAATTTTCAAATTTTTACAAATCAAGTTTCTATAGTAAAATAATAATTTCTACGATAAAAATAAAATCCGAAAGTAAAAGTTGTTATTCCGAGATCAAAATTTTATCGCGCGTTAACATAAAGTGACATAAAATTAATATAAAATACTTGTTTGACGCTAAAAGTATTTACAAGCTTACCGCTGTGGCGGGTGTTTTTATGTATATTATAATACTTATATATTATAGTAGTCTAGTTTTATATATATTATATATTTAGCATTATTATTATTATATATTAGTAGCTTTATATATATATATAAAATATAATATTTATATATAAAATATAGTATTTATATATTATACTAGTCTAGTTTTATATATTACTAGTCTATATTTATATATTATAGTAGTCTAGTTTTATATATATTATATATTTAGCATTATTATTATTACACATTAGTAGCTTTATATATTTATATAAAATATAGTATTTATATATTATACTAGTCTAGTTTTATATATTACTAGTCTATATTTATATAATATAGCAGTCTAGTTTTATATATATTATATATTTAGCATTATTATTATTATTATATATTAGTAGCTTTATATATATATATATATATACATAATATATATTCATATAATAATTGTATGTAGAAGATAGAATAATTGTATGTGATTTGTAGGACAATTTGTAGAAATGATATTTGCAACAGATTAACAACATTCACTGAATATTTATAGTCTGAAAGATCATTGTGTCACTTCACTTTCGAGTCACCCGCAAGATGAATTTATACTGGTAAAAGGGTGAATTTCATTTGCAGGAAGATGAATACCATGAAAGATGAATATCTGCAAAAAGGGTTAATTTATAGGAAAAGAGTGAAAATGATCTGCAAAAGGGTTAATTTAGAGCGCAAGACCCGTAGAGTAAAATTTCTTCGTCTAAGGCCTCGTTTTCGAGAAAATTGAGTTTGAAAATTTATCAAGTATATACGTGCATCGAGGCAACTCTTAGCGAAACATGTTTCCTCGGGAATGAAGCTCCGAACGGAAACATTTTATTCTACGTTTTCTCTGTCCACCTTTGCACGTGGAATAACTTTCTGTTTATCGTTCTTTTCTGCTACGTTTCAAACTTAGTCGAGCTCAAGTCATTTGATCAATGTTTGTCGAAAATGGAGCCAGATGAAATTTCGTTCTATGTTCCTTTGATTTATTTAATCGCCTACAGAATACCATGTACATAAATATATATATCCGATTCGGTGGATAGTCAGAGAAATTGCGACTTTATCAATTCCATAGAATATTTCAAACATCAACGAGAAAGAGAGATCGCCTCATTGTTCCACGCGGATGATAAATTCACGGCAAGTCATGAATTTATCGCTTTTAAAACTGCTAAATCAAATCTATCGTCGAAGAACAAAAGCTAATCTGTTTTACAAAACGTTCCAGCTAAAAAATTTTTTCCTTTCGTTCTTTCGATTTCACCGTTCTTCCTGCAGAGATATCGCGCATCCAGACGTACAAAACGTTATTACGAACGAGAGAGAGGAAAGTGCAACGTTGCACAATTCTCCGGTGCATCGGTCGGACGCGTCCAAGGAAATAACCGGAGACACATGGTGCACTTAAAGCGAACTGTTTGATAAAAGATCCGAGCCAAGACCCGAACGCCGCCCCTGGGAGCTGTTTGCATCCCCCAGTTTGCTGCGTTTTGCCGCCCCACCCTCCTTTTTTCTCTCGTGCGGGCGTAAACGATTCCAGACGTATCGAGGAGTCGTTTAGCGAAATATATTAAAATGGGTAAATAGAGATTTATTTAAAAAACAGAGGAAGAGAGAGAGAAAATAGCAGAGATTAAACATTCATCGACCATCTGTTGCAACGAGAGATATTTGAGCTTTACAAACACATCCCCCGTTGTCGAACAACCGTGACGGAATAGAAACAGCGAGTTTTCGATGGGATTTACAACGGATTCAACTTTCACAAGCTGTTTCGTCTCTTTAATTATTCATATTCTCCGAATTTTTTTTTTCTCGCGCGCAGTGACTTCTATGGCGCACCAAGTTTTCTGACAACATTTGAAAACGAATGATATTTTAGCAAAGTCTTAGTCAATAGCCACAAGAGTAACAATTTCCAATAGTGAGTTATATGATAATTGTACAAGAAGCAGAAAAATTCGAGAGTCAGAAAAGTATTGATGCACTTATAGTTTCAGTGCTTAAACTCAGTTTGCATCACGATTTAGATTTCACGGCTCAGATTGCACGTGTCCACCGTGTATTAGAATTTAGCGAGTCTCGATTTAAATATTAAATTCAATTGCCAATTGATTGCAATGAAATATCAGAATACGAGAGTAATATTATATGGAGAGTAGTTACATTTGATTAACAACAATTTTCTGCTATGAAAATACTCGTTTCTCTTACATAACCTTCAATAGAAATCTAACCGAAGCGTAACCTTTAATAAAACAGTTTAGTCATTATTATGTGATCACTGTAACATAATGATTAAAATATAGTAACTATTGATAATTGATAAGTATTAAAAACTATTGAAAATATTATTATATTATAGTATTATAGAACAGTTTAGTCATTATTATATGGCCACTGTAACATAATGATTAGAATATAGTAACTATTGACAATTGATAAGTATTAAAAACTTTATTGAAAATATTATTAAAATGATCATTACTGTCCGAATGATTAGAAATAATAACTATCTGTTCTGAACTAAATAATAGCTAAACTTGATAGTTTCAATAACAAAATATTCGCACGACACAGGCAGTCTTTGATAAAAAGTCACTCACATTAATTAACTCTTGCGCCTTCCATGTAATAACAAATATGTATAAAATTCTTAATCGTTTTATAATTTCCTTGCTTATCATTTAATTAATATTTTACGAGTACTGCAACATTATCAAACGTGATATCGTCTTCGAAGCGTTAAAAATTTCAAAATGCATACACGATAAAGCTGCAAAATAAAACTATCGTGTATGAGCACCTTTTCGATTCTCCAATTTTCACGTATTAATTATATCATTATCAATAACTCGTCAATAACTCGTTTATTGAAAATTGCCCCCGCACGTGGTAAACAATTTGTGAAAACAAATTTTCACAAACGTATCGTTTGTTTCCGCAAATATATCGCGAAGGAGAACCGAGGCGCGTGTATCGATCCATCTAATTCTCGTGAAAACGGTACTCTAATTTATGAGATTGCACCTACAATGAAATTGCAAACCTACAACCCTCAATGATTCTTAATGAACGTTCGCGAGAGCTTTTTGTGTTGCTAGGTGCGCTTTAATCTGCGCTTTGAATTCGGGATTCTCTCGCTGTCGAAACGTATACGAACGTGTTTGAATAACTTAATGAAATTATGCAGGGATATGTTTGTCCCGCTGGCAATTGAAAGTTCGACTGGCATTGCCTGTGCAATGCATCGCCGTTTAAAATCAACTACCGGCGACTTGTTTAAATTAATTATTATATAGATCGTTTAGAGTATCGGAAAGATTAATTAAACTAATATCCTGCGCATCGTGCGTGTTTCAATTCCTATAGATAGTGATAATATGGTTTTCAGCGTGGAAATATTATGATCGAGCGACAGACGAGCTGTGTGAACGTTTCAGAGTTAACTAATTAAAGTTAATTTTCTGCGTCAATCATTGTTGCGCATTCTGAAAGCGGTGAGAACACGGAAATATCATTTGTTTCAAAGGAGTCAGAAATATTATCTCAGACAGATAGATACAAAAACAAAAGAAAAAAAGAAAAAAAGAAAAAAAGAAAAAAAATGGAAACGAGGTAGAGAAGGAAAATTTATTTCGACGAATATTTAAAATAACACAAACTGTCGCGAATGGTCACCAAGACGTGAAACGTCGAACTCCTGCTCGGCCACCGGCTGTAAAAGTCACGGTCTCGTGGACGCTTGGAAACTTCAGCATTTCGAAGTTGCGAAACTCTGCAGTTCCGGGGAACTTTTCCACGCCAACCGAAGCGTCGAACTTCCCCCGGTATATTTTATACAGATATTTGGATGCCACGAAGTAAGAATCAGCGCCGCGACAAACTGAAAAAGTTGTTCTATTTTCTTTTCTTTTTTTTTTTTTTTTCTTCTTTTTTTGTATGAATAATATTTTCGTTGAAACGTTACGGGAGAAATAATGGAACGAGCGTAGCAAGAAACGCGGGACGAAGCAATTGGTACTGAGTGGTTTCCTTTTCCAACTTCTGCTACGTGCGGAGTCATCCTGATGGCGAATTTTCCGCCCATTCGCGGAGGGGGAATCGCGTGCCGTTATTCTTTCGAATCACAACCGGTCACGGTGTTATAAAATAGAGAAATATTGGTTTAACGCTGGAACTACCGACGACCAAAGCACAAAGATCGTGTCAGGAGAAATTAGAGCGGAAAAATGAGCGGCAAAAAATTTACGATACAACGATACAAGGGCACGAACTTTCGTGAAAATTATCCAAATCGTTGTAAAAATACAACGTTGTAAATCCGTAAAGTTGTACTCTGGAAAATTATAAACTGATCATTTCTATCACTTTCGTAGTTCTAAAGTGTCAATGAAAAATACGAGTTGGCTAAAACCAACTTGGTTTCGAGTTTGTTGCCTTTTTATTAATTTTCTTTCCTTTTCTATTAATTTGCGACGCTTATATCACAATTATAATCGAGTGAAATTAAAAACGGGAGATTTCGTTTCGATTTTCGAACGTTATCCAAGAAAAAAATTGTAACAACATCGCATCTTAACTTATATATATTATATTTTCTTAATAAATTTTAAATATTAAATTGTACGAGTGTCACCATTTTTTTTATAACAAATTTGTTAACTTTCTAAATATGGTACGAATGTGTACCAACACTATTTTCTAAAGAACTGAAAACATTGTTCTCAATTGTAAAGTGACACAAATATATCGGATGAGTCGCCTAAGACTAAAACCATCTATTTTCGAAAAGATAAATCGCATCAGAAAATGTTTTTTTGCAAAAATTGAATAGTTTCGAGAGGGGCTATTAATTAATATAATTATCATCTTTTAATTATCTTATACAGAAGGCATTTGAAAATAAAGTTTGCTTCCTCACACGAGAAGTTGTATTGTATTTTTTAACACAGCTTACTCGATTCAACTCGTTATTCAAAAATACAAAAAAAAAAAAAAAAAAAAAAAAAAAAAAAATATTAAACCATCTATACCGAAAAATCGTTAGCTCAGAAGATATTTTAATTAAAACGTGTGCAGTATGATGCTCGCTTCAAGTTGATTTTTTTTTCAAACGATAGTGCCACTCGAGCCGAGTGCACTCGTTCATTGGGCTCTGCGCGTTTTTTATTAACAATTAAGTGAAAAGTAACGACAGAACATCATCAGTGTGTGCGTCGACGATATATTTAAATAAATTTCAATCGTATTTCTAACATCGATCGATAAACAACAATTTCCGCGGCTTCTCCGCAAAGAAGTGTCGCAATTTTTCTCGAAGCAGCAAGTTCGAAACAGTCGGCGGATTTTTTCGAACTTTTGGTTCAGCTGCTTCGCGCGTTATATTCTACGCTTATGCAATCCATTTTCCGGGACGCGCGTGGCGTCGGTGTCGCATGGATCACCATACCACGGCGATCGATCGTTTGCGTGAAAGCACGCGCCACGCCGTGAACAAAAAGAGGGAAAGGGAAGCGGTCGTCGAAAGGAACGACAGGCATGGTTACGTCAACGACGACGAGGAACGCCCGTCCGTTGTGCAACGTCGCGCAGAAATCCCCAGATCAGAGCCGAGTGATGCATCGCGAGCCCGGGAAATTTATTTATCGCGGAATTTTTTGATCGCATATCGTGCGAGATGCGATTTAATGAGACGGAATGAACCGCCACTGTTCCAAATTTCGTTCGTCGTTAACGCTTAAACCCTCGGCGCCGTGCGATCACGAATTTAAAAATTCATGTTCAGAGTCTGATGTACTGAGTGTTCGCGATTTACTGATTTACTGCGTTCTTTTCGCTGTGATCGTAATGCGTGTAAATCGTACGAAATTCTTTCGTTTCTGAGCTCGTGCAAATGTGAAATCATTGAATTTGTTTTTGATATTCGCTTTTATATAATATAATGTAAAAAATATATGTATATATATATAATGTATGTATATATATATGTAATATATATGTATATATATATATATATGTAACATATGTAATATAAATATAAAATGTATGAAATATATAATATATATTTTATAATATAATTGATTATTAATATATATTATAATATATATATGTATATTAATATATATTTTAATATATATGTTTCAAATAGAATGCTATATATATAACATTTTATTTGAAGAGTTGAAGATCACATTTCTGTGAAATTTTTATAGAAAAGAGCGTTACACTTACAATTAGAAGCATTAGCTTTGAATAAAACTAGTTCTCACGAAATAGATATTTTGGAATCTGTATAATAAAAGTTACTTCAGAACAGGGGAATGAGTTAGTTTAGAAACGTTTAGTGAAAAATCCATTTTCATGCTCGAATACTATTCATTGAATAGTCTTTGCCACAAATATTGACAACCTCTTTTTTCAACATTGATGAACAAATTTTCCGTTCATCCGACAGAAAGACTTTTTTACTTTTTCAAAATATTTCCAAGATGATGCTGTACGTTACTTACAGGTAAGTAGGATTCGAAAGTATCGAAACAGATTACGATGGGCCATTCATAAAGCTCAGACTCGGGTTCCGGCTGCTGAAACTTCACGTTCAGCGATCTTTTCAGAACGTTAATAAAATGGACGACAAGAAATAAGAAAAAGCCCTCTCTACAGTAGCGAAACTTTCGAAAAAGCTTCTAACGAAGCGACTCGGTGCTGGACGACAAGATTAGCTTGTGATTTAATTACAAGTGATGGAACTTTTAATTATACAGCATGACCTTAGTTTAATTACAAGTAGCGAGAGAAATCCAAACGTCATCGTCACTCGGGGGATGCAAGGATGTAAAAAGAGGGTGCATGAGGTGTGTGAAACACAAACGCAGTTAGAAAAAGAAAGAGAAAGGATTGTTGAAAATCGTCGTTGCATAAAATGATAATTATTAACGTAGTTGTATAAATCGTACACCTAATGATACTGTTAGTCACGCGTCATATTGTACAAAGTGGGAAGAAAAATTTCTCTGTGGTTATTATCTATACTTTCGATTTGATGGAAATACATGTAAAAAATCTGCTTGAATTTCAAGGTCAAAAAATTTCTTTTTCTTGTATTACACTCTACTCGTCACGAAAGTAAAACTTCATAAAGGAACTTTCCATAGGTCGTAACCTAATAGTTTTCTCAAAAAATGGCGAAAAAGTTTCTTAGTAATTTAACACTGCGTTCTAACAGCGACTTTATCTGGACATGTGAATGTCTATATTACGTAATGTTTATATTTCGAATATAATGTTAACAGTTAATTTTGTCATTTAATTATTTAGACTCACACCGATGTTACAAATGATGTGATAAATCAAATATTAGTGAAACTTAATCCAACCGTAAAGTCGCTGTTAGCCAAACGAGGAAGCATGAAATCACCTAAAAGATCATAGAAAATAATCGAATAAAATGGTATTATCTAATATTATCTAATATTATAACATATTTTTGTTTCTCATGGAAAATTCACATGCAAAAAAAAAAAAAAACAATTACTTTTTGACCAACCTAATATATTATACATTTTCCTTTAACTTTAACAATATTTTATTTACAGCCTCCTGCGTAAATGTACGAATAGAGAAGGCTTTATCCCTGTAATATTCACGGTAAAACGTATGACAGAGACTTTCAAATAACAGAGCAGCTGCGTTCCCGCCGAACGAATGACAAATATATCGAGACACGTGATATGTAAAATTGGCGTCGCGTTGCTACGAACTGTTGTCGGCCGTGGTTTCGCGCTAAAATATTATTTGCGAGCGCACGTCGCGAGAATAATACGAAACGTTTGGTTCCGGCTAGGCGGTTTTGTTTCCTCGTTTGTCTTGTAATGGATGACGGCGCAATGCAGCCGGCATCGAAAGTGATAAAAATCTCCGGCCACGATTTAGTTGTTGGTAACGCGCGCGTTACGAATAATTTAATGTTCACGTTCGTTACGCTGGATTTTGTGTGGCGCGTATACTTCGTCGATATAAATGCGGGATTACGTTATCAACGGAAATTTCGCTACACTCTTCGTTTCGCGGCTGCCTTTGTTAATTTTCCGTTTCAGAAGCATCTCGGTTTAACTTTAACTTAAAACCCATCTACAAGAACATTCTACGAATAATCATAATACCCAGTTTTTTACCTAAAAAATATTGAATGGCTCGTGTCACGAATTATGGTTTACCTTGATTTTGATTTGAAATCCGTGTTCGAATTTTACATTTAAATCCTCTAACTCGAGAATCAGAAGTTTCAATACTTTGCATCTAACATGACGTTATGATGTAGCGGGTGTAATGTTTATCTAAGGAGTTTTGAAACTGTAGTGATACCCATGAGTTCTTAACGAAATGGCAAATACGTAGTATTTCCATAGTAGTGGAGAGATGGATGCAGTGGAGGGGGTAGCGCTAGCAATCAGAAGAGTGGGGGAAAAGGGCCGCCAGTTAGCCTGCTCCGTTTTAACCTCTTACGTAGAAAACTTTTTGTCCCAAAATCGCAGTATTTTCTCAGTTTTAAATGAAACACACATTGAAATATAACCCAAAGGCAACACAAATATTAAATTTACTAGTTCTTAGTAATTTTTATCCAACGATATAACGATGAAATCAAAAGGAACACGAATTATTGTATACGGTATTTGGTCACTCGTTATGGTCCGCGAACCAGTTACCAGCGCAAGAGGGAGCTTCAATAACGAAAATAATAATAATGGTGACTAACCGTAATCAATTTCGCCGAGACACAACGAAATCCCATCGATTCAAACTTCCCTTGCTTCCCTCGTTCGTCTCTGTCATTCACTGACACATTTATAAAATACAGCTAACGACGATGGAAAATAATGTGTTCCGCGAGCACAGTCCTGTCGATCTAAAGACGTTCCATCTCAGATATTCAAGTTACAGCCGCAGTTATTCATTTTGTGTGATAGCACACGATTCAGTGTCTCTGTAATGTGCGCCACGTTCCTCGAGACAAGGAACAACAGAAGACACTGTGGTCGAGACTTGTGGCTAAACGTCGGGATCTGATCGACGAGCCGATTTGTACGCGGTCCCGCGCAATTACCGGCTCTTGTAAACACCGTCGACCGGGGCGAATATAAATGGAAATTAATCGAGAACGATGCAGAAGCTCTCGCTTGGGATGAAAGCGTCGCAACGGCGAGAGCAGAGCATAGGTGTATCGGCTGTCGGGGTGGTTGCCGAGGCGTCGACAATGCTCCTTGTTAGAGTACATCCCACGATACGTGGAGATCGATGCGTGGCTGCTTCCCGTCTACTACTCGTCGCGCGCCAAGATCCGGCGAGCTCGTATACGTGACGATCGTGGGAAAATCGGAACCTCTGAATCGTTGATTGCGAGTCTCCTTGTTACGCCGATATTGGGACCAATATGACAAGGACGATCTCCTGTATCGGGACCAAGTGACAAAGACGAAGTCGAAAGTTAACGATCTTCGTTTAACCCCTCAAGCGTTTTGTTTTACTTTGAGAACGTGCACTGGTGTGACGAAAACACATTAAATGCACTTGCTGTAGGATTGAGTTAAATTATATGAGTAGTATATTAATCATATGATAATTATATAAATTATTTATGTATTAATTATATGATAATTATATAAATTATTTATATATTAATTATATGATAATTATATAAATTATTTATATATTAATTATATGATAATTATATAAATTATTTATATATTAATTTGTATATTAATTATATGATAATTATATAAATTTAATGAGTTAAATTATCACAAAGTGATAAATTTTTTTTGGCGTTCCTCGCTGCTAATCAAATTATGAAAATCTAGCCGTACTTGAAGAGCTAAATTAACGGCAGTTTGCACGTTGATCGGTTTTAAAACGCAATTACACGGAGACAAAATTGACGTTTCGAGAGTGATGTTACACACCCCTGGTTTGTTTAATTTTGTTATGTATACGCATATTCAGCACGTTCCGCTGTACCACCGGATGAAGCGGTTTTCGTCACACCGAAACAGACCGCGTTGGTGTAGAAAGCTGTCGAGGATGACGCGAAATTTTCGGACGGGTGCGCGAGGCGTCGAGATATTTTTTTAATTTCAATTTTAATTTTAATTTCAATTTATTCAAATACGCGGGAGAAAGAGGAAAGAAGAGAGAATTTTAATTTGTTCGAATACGTGAAAAAAAGAGAAAGAGAGGAAAGAGGACAAGAAGAACAAGCGTGGGAAAAACAAGGACAATATTAAAATAAAAATAAATAAATGATAATATAATAAGTATATAATAAAATAATAAATAAATAAATAATAAAATAATAAGTAAATAATAAAATAATAAATAATAATCGAAAACGAAAGCTTCAATGAAAAAAGATTTCACTCTTTCTTTTCGACTCATTCTTTTGCGTAGAATCACCTTTTACTAGTTATGAGACACCTTGTACAACAGCAGCAGAAATAGATAAAAACGACGAAGAAAGAAATTCGAAAGAGATGAACTTACACGATGAAAGTAACTGCAGCACAGTACCAAAGGCGAGATATATAAATCTATTAAAAATTTTTGTTCATTTAGTTCTTTCGTTAACGATTTATTTTCATTGCATTATCTTTGCAGTTACTCGTAACAGCGTGGACAGAGAGAGAGAGAGAGAGAGAGAGAGAGAGAAAGAGAGAGAGAGAGAAAGAGAGAGAGAGAGAACTAAAAGGGAACTGAAAAGCAGACTCTGAAAGTCACTTTCCAAGACACTCTCTGGACTGCTGCTGTGTGCCGGATGTCTGACAACCGGAGTCTTTCATCTACTACAAAGAACAGTACCTCCACTTCGAAGTCACCTTTAGCCATCCCTTCTGGCAACTCTGGCACACATAAATCTTTGTCACCCCTGTTTTTCCGTTCTGTCCAATGAAATCTCGATGAAATTTAGGTTAACGAATATTTCACTGTTGTAACGAATAACAGTAATATTGTAAACTGTGGTGTCATTTTTAGAAATGTGTGTTCCTACTTTCTATTGTGTCGCCGGAACGACGTGATGACGATTATACTCGTCATTCAGAGCCAAGACGTTAACTTACGTTAAGTGTCGGTCTCCGGTGGACGAAAAAAGCAAATTTAGTATACATACATATATTAAAAATTGAAAACCTTTAAGGAAAGAATAGTAGTTAAATAGCTAAATATTGCTTTTATTGATATTTATTATATAATATAAATATAAAAATATAACAATATAATTATTATATAATATAAAATATAATAATTTTAATGGGTTTTATTAAAACAGTTTAGGCTTTCCTTTGCACCCAACGCAGAATGTTGTCACTTTCTTAGTTACGTTTCTACTAATATTTCTCCCCAACAGTGTTGTATCTTTTTCGTAACAATTTTTACAAAATTCCCTGACAAAAGTCCCTGCACGCTGGATCGTACTGTGATCTTGCGTTTCGCTTACCATGGCACATCAATGTGTGAGAAGAACAACGATTCACACTCTCGGATCTCTTCTAGCCAACTAGAAGCGAGTTCCAGTTCCGAATTCTCCAGATTCTCACGACCCATTTCGCATCGCCACTCGATCGGTTTGTTGTTCCATAGATCCCCGATGCGGGGAAAGCATGGAAGAAAACGCGAGGAATTTTCGTACATACAAGAGGATAGAAACGCCATCCAGCGTTAGAAATGCGTTGAACCGAAAAGGGACCGAAAAGAAAAAGGAAAAAGGGGGTCGAAGGGAGTATCGCGTCAGACGCGTCGGAGGAATCATCCAGTCGGCCTCGTTACGAGCGCGCGCCAGAAATTGGAGACGAAACGAGAACGAGAAACGGAAGAACGAAGCGGGGGTGAGGGGGAAGAGAAAGAGAAAGAAGACCTAGTAAATACTGGAGGGGAAAAACGAGAACAATGGCCTGCAATCGCGCGAGACCGTGCCTTCCACCGTGTCGGATGCACTTTTTTCCCGTCGTCGCCTCGTGGTTCTCGGTCGTTTTCACGATCCTCCGCGTCGGCTGCGAGCGCGCGTACTCCTAAACTCGACCGTAACGCGTTTTTCTGCATAATGCACGCTCTGGCGCTAGCTACCGTACATTTTCGCACCGGTATTTTCCAAAATCTAGGCGCTGGATTTAACCACTTGCGCTGGCAACTGGTTCGCGGACCATAACGAGTGACCAAACACTGTATACAATGATTCGTCTCTTACGTTTTGAACTCGTCGGTATGACATCATTGGATAGAAATTATTGAGAAGTAATAAATTTATTATATTTATTTATATATATATATATTTTTTTTATTACATTTATTTATGTTTTGCCTATTTTGTTCCACTTAAATATATTATACTTAAAACTGAGGAAATATTACACGTCATTCCAGCGCAAGAGGTTAAACCACTTGCGCTACCAACTGACTGCGGACAGTAACGAGTGACCGAACCGTGTACGATAATTCATCGCTTTCTTTTCGAACTCGTCGGTATGATATCACTGGATAGAAATTATTGAAATTATTATATTTATTTATGTTTTGCCGATTTTGTTTCGCTTAAATATATTATACTTAAAACTGAGAAAATATTACAATTTTGGAACAAAAAATTCTCGACGTGAGTCACACGTCATTCCAGAGCAAGAGGTTAACCACTTGCGCTGCCAACTGATTGCGGACCGTAACGAGTGACCAAATACCGGTATACAATAATTCGTCGCTTTCTTTTCAAATTCGTCGATATGATATCACTGAATAGAAATTATTCAGACGTGACAAATTTATTATTCGTTTTGCTTATTTTGTTTTACTTAAATATACTTAAAACTGAGAAAATGTTGCAATTCTGGAACAAAAAATTCTCGACGTGCGTGGCACGTCATTCCAGAGCAAGAGGTTAAACCACTGATTGCGGACCATAACGAGTGACCGAACCGTATACAATAATTCGTCGCTTTTTTTTTTTTTTTTTCTTTTGAACTGGTCGGTGCGATATCATTAGATGGAAATTATTAAGTTTACATTTAAATAGAAAATGTTGCAATTTGGGCACAATTCCAGCGCATGAGGTTAATAATGGCGCTCTGCTGCGAGACGCTGGGACTATGGGAACGCATAAATTGAAGGTTAAGTTTCGCCCCGGTGCTGCCTTAGGACCAGAGACACCCTGGATTACTTGCTCTGCGCGCAAGTAGTCTACGTGTTTCCATCTAACCTCGTCTACGATCCTTTTATTACTCTAGATTGATAAATCATCGCGCGGGAAATTTCGAAAATACCAGCGCTAAACCTACCTATCGATCAAATTGACAAATTTTCAAACTTTCGCGTACACTTTCCCACGTGCAACGTTATCACATATTTATCGCTGTTTATCTCTTCGACTTTTCTCAAAATATGTATGCAAGGAATTTTTCAGTATTTACTTCTCCTCTTTTTTTTTTTTGCGAGAAATATATGTAGCCTGATCAATTTGAAAAATTTATGAAATTAGAATTCTGAGACGTTTCCTCTCAAACAATTTTTTCGATTGGTATCTGAAAATCATGTCGATTCAAATCAGAATCAAATCTATCGAACGTTCAAGCCCAAGTGATGAAAACACGAAATTGTTCCACCAACAGAAGCGATAAACGAACGCCGAAAAGAAAACAGTTGAATAGCTACGCTTGGACAATGCAATAGTAGTTACAATAGTTCAATAAATCGTGATCAAAGTGCTCAGAAGAAGTTTCAACGAAAGAATTAAAGTAATGAATTACGCGCGCTCTCGACGAGATTGGAGTTGCCTCAACTTACCGAACGATCGATTTTCTCGTTCATCGGAATCTCGTTGTCTAAAAGAGCACACTCCACGGCTTTGTTTGCAATTTACGATTTGGAGATATCTATTCGCCAATTAGCTGTTTTACCCAAAGCAGGCAACCTAACCTGAACACTTGATTTCTCTAGCATTATATAATTTAGATAATAAATTGTTATTATTGCAACATAAACAATAATATTAAAAATACTCGGAATAAAATGTTTCATTTTAAATTAATTTTGACATCATTGAAAAATACAGAAGCATGGTAGAGTAAGTTAAATTAATCAACCATTAAATAATACTTTAAAATTAAATTTATTGCCTAACCTAAATACTTGATCTCTCTAGCATTATATAATTTAGATAATAAATGGTTATTATTGTAACATAAACAATAATATTAAAAATATATTCGGAATAAAATGTTTCATTTTTAATTAATTTTGAAAAATACAGAAGCATGGTAGAGTAAGTTAAATTAATCAACCATTAAATAATAATAACTTTAAAATTAAATTTATTGCTCTGTTCTGTAATTCTTGGACTGTGCACATTTCCCTTGATAACTATAGGTTTTGTACTATTAAAACAAATGAATAAAAAATATATGAATATTTATTTATATACGGATTTTAGCTAGAACTGCCGATGTAAATGTAAAACTCGTTTCGGAGAAATTTTTAAAAAATAGTTTACGAAGAAATACAAAATATATACAATAATAAAAAGAAATAAAAGCTATATAAACTTTTATAGTTGTTCTCCTTTTACAGAAAAATTCGTAATCTCTACAAAAATGTCACCGCTCGTCGATCAACGAAATTTCTTATTTAATTATGCACTGATCATTTCGATTATTTCAGGTAGTCGTTTTTACTTCGACGGTTCTTCATTTCATCAAAAACTCCGTCCATCGTTCAACAATTATTCTCGCAATTTTTACGCGCGTCAATATCAAACGTTACACGTGACGATATTTCGCCTCTGCCAATTTTAATCCGCATTTCGATTAGCACTTCAATCTCTCCCGGATGGTTTCCTTGCGAACAACGCGTCGAAACGCGTCGACAATCATAATTGTTACGGCTTCGACGATACATCCACGCGAGATATATAATTCAATACGAGAGACAGTCGCTTCTAATTCCGCGTTTCCGACACGCGTGTGTTTAAAACAACGCCCCAACATCCCCGGCGTTGTCGGTTGTTTTTATGAATTATTTTATGTTAATCGTGATACAATGCCCGCCCGGTTATCATATTCGTAATACGCGCGTTGCGAGGGGGAAGCAGAAGCAAGGAGAGAAGAGGGAGAATCGTAAATTCGTTTTATTTTCACGCGGTCCTGGCCGCGCCGTGACATAAATCCAACGGCGGAAACTAAATCTCAATGTGAAAAACGCCGCGTCTAGATCGTTGATTGTGAAATACGGTGGGCAAGAAACACCGAGGCGAAACAAAAATCATTATCGCGGTGTATCTTCTCATTTTACAGCGGCACGGACACGTATCCGCATTAATAATTCATTAATAACGATTATTTATCGGGATAAATCGGCGAACGAAAAAAAAAAAAAAGAGAGCGTTTAAACACGCGAAACGATACGTCCCAAAAATCCGGCGAATTTAATAATTAATGGAGGGGATATCGAACACGCGAACCGGCCAATTAAACTGTTATTACCCGTGTTTCGGAAAATGCAAATGTTTGCTGAGTGCAGTTGGAGAGAATAAACAGTTTGCACGCGCGCCGATACGCGTGTAAGTATTTTCGAACCGACCGACCGAGCGCGCCTTTACGAAAAATTTCAAACGAATTAATCTCCGATTTTAATCGAAGTAAATTTGCGATATACTCTGTACGCGAGTTTCTTATTTGTTTTTTCGGCAAGTTTATTTTGCAGAGGGAAATTCATCCTCGTGACGACGCGATGAGGCGATTTTTATTTAACACGTTTAAAAAATTATACGACACATGACGAGGAACAAGAAAAGGAAAAAAGAGAATACAGCGAAAGTTCACGTGTGCGAGCGTGATCTTCGCATCTGAAATAACTTTTAAATTATGCGCCCATTGAGAAATTGTTGAAATATAAAATGTTTAATGGTTTTAAGAAAGGCAAGATATGTCGTATCAATTTTTTGTGGGTTTCGAAATTTCCAATCTTTATTTTTTTTTTTTTTTTTAATTGGGCCACATATTTTTTTATCATACATCGAAAGAATATTACGAAGCCTGTGTAACTATAATGAAAATAGTTTAATAGTACGTGCATATTTGCGTAAATTTGTTTTTTATTTACATCTCGCGTTGCGTGTAATATTTCAAACAAAGATGAAGTTGAAATTATTCTCTCATTTTGATCATTATTTTTATTTTTCAGAATAAATTTGAGAAATCACTCTTTTTATCTCACATTTAACCTCTCTGTTACAGAGTGACTGTCTGCAGTTGAGTTATTTACGATGTAATCTGGATTCGTTTTTCCTCCCTTGAACGAAACGCAATCAACCGCTGTTAAAACGCAACGCGGTCTTACAGCGAATGGGGAATTAAATTTAAATCGTTTAAAGTTAAATTAAAATTGCTCAAACTGGTTTGCACGCGTCGCGTGCGCTAACCTGCGAACGTGTATGGTCTGCAACCGGTAACCATAAACCCTTGTCCGCTGGCGCACGGCTGTACGCGACTAGGAAAAACTGAATTCGTCGCCGCCGCTTTGTTTAAAAACGACGAATACGAACTCGTAATTGAATTTCATTTCAGTTGAAGTGGAACAACGCGGGGCTTAATTTTAAGTTAAGTCGCAGTTGAATCCGGAGTTGAATGGAGGAAATTTCGACGCTGGGACAGCTTGCGAAATATTCTCATCGGAGAAAAAAGAAAAATCAACTTTCAAAATATATGCCTGTTATGGGAAATAACTTTTATCGCGCATGGAAATGGGATGAAATTTTTGATTAACACACGTTCGCTGAATTAACAATGTCTCGGAAAATTGGCATTCAAACTGTCGTAATTTCGTGAAAACTTTGAAGCTTTCTACTTTCGCATTTCAGTTTTTCATAATATTTTCATATCAAGTTCATCGTTCTCTCCCGAGACGTTGAACAATTTTTTTCGATGGCTGAATCTATCACGAATTTGAAAGTCAAAGCTCCCTCTTTACACTAAGTCTCTGGAATTTACTCTACTCGTCGAGTTATTGAACTTTGAATAGCAAGATTAAACGACGAAGATTGAGGGAAATTTTCGTTCGCCGTTCTCGAATATATCCAAAGTTCAATAGCCTGTCGAAGAAAAATTGTACAGCAGGTTTTAGGAGGTCATTATAAAGGGAAGGCTTCAATCTTCAAATCCATCGTGGATTTCACTGAAGAGAAAGATTTCTCAATGCATTTAGAGACGTTTGAATTCACTTTCAAGACGTTTTCCTTTAAATTAAATTATTTCTCCGTTTACTACACGCTATACTAAAACATATTTTCGTGAAAATTTCAGAATCCAGATTCAGCACCATTTCTCGTTATACGCGAAATGTTGACAATTGTTGGGAATTGCGACGTACGCAAGTATTCCCTTCCCGGAAGAAGAAGAAGCGATTTCACTGCGAAAAACTACAGCCGTTCTTAGCGGTAAAAGGAGCACCGAAAGTTCGCGGGAAACTTGAGACGAGTCACGAAGAAGATGGACCCCACGGGATGACGACGCACCCGGAACGGAAACTCCCCAGCGTTAGTCATCGATTTCCCGAGCCCGAGCGTTCACGGATGAACGAGAGGCCGCGTGATCGATGGGATCAGCACACCGCCACCCAGTTTGCTCGTTTTTCGCGCGTTCGAAAACAGTTTCAAGTTCGGGAACTCACGAGTTCGCGTCGTCCTGCGATTCAATCGCCCGGCTGGTAGCTCTCGGGTATCGATCGGGGCAAAAGTGGCCAAAGACGCCATATTTGGAGAGAAAAAACTGGTCGAGTCGCGGCTGAAGTTCTCCATTTTAATGTCTTAGAATAATTACCTAAGTGTTTTAGCGGTATTTGTAATACCGATTCGATCTCTGGTTGGTACATCTACAGAGTGGGCCAATATAAATCCGTAATTTTTTTATTATATATATATATTAAAAAAAATTATTACACATATTGTATATATATATATATATATTTATAAATTATTATATACATATATTTAAAAAGAATTTTTTTACAGATTAAAGTACATTAATTTAAGTTTGGACTGAAATTCAATTTAAAATTAAATAAAATTAGTTTCTCCTCATATTTCGATGTTTTATTAATTAGATGGGAAGAAACTTTTGTACACGTAACAAACAATATTTCTCCCCACAATTGCTAAAATTATTCACTTGTGTAATTACAGAGTGAAATGAAATTTTCCAACAATTTCGAACGCAAGACGCTGATGGTAGAATAACCGAGATACATCGAGCAAAGAGATTTCTTCAATGGGTTAGATTAATTTGTCAACGGAAGGGTGAAACCAGTTCGTCCTTTTTCACTCTCGGCTCGGTTGACGAAAACAAATGTAGCCGCGGAGGTTGACGTGAATGCGCGAAGCGTTGAATACGTTAACGTCTCAATGGGTTAACCGATTCGCGTGCATCGCGCGTTATTATGCGCGCGTCGCGTCACTCGTTAACGAATGATTGATCGCCGGCCCGATGTAATTCCCGGCGCACGGCCGCGTGGTTATCGCGAAATCGAATCGATAGAGTGACGCGACCTTCGTGGAAAATTACCAAGCATTAGCGGCCGAGTGCTTTTGTCAGGCTTGACGATCCCCCCCCCCCCCCCCTCTCGTCGTTGATGGCAACGCCGTCGATGGATGCTCGATCGACGTTTCGCCAATTTCGCAAAAATTCCGTTTAATACGTCCATTACATCCTCGAACGAGAAGCCCGAGCGAGCTTTGCGCCTTCAGCGAAACCGTACACCCCCGTACAGCCAGTAAAACGTCCCCCTCTTCCCCCCACCGGCCCGAGCACGGTGAACGCGTGCTTTAAGCACGTTAAGCCAAGGTAAACGTACTTTCGGATTCTTGGACGACGCGACGCGGAAGTGCTTGATGCCAGCTCGACTTGCACTTCATGGGCATCCGGAACGAGCCAACCGATTGACCCTCCAACGACAAATAGGCTTTAAGTACTTTAATATTTAGAACAAGATCGAGAGGTTTTTTTTTTTCTAAGAGAACGGAGATTTCAAGTCTTGCCTGACCAAGAATATTGTTCTTCTACTGTGGCATCAGCTGTTAATATTTCGTACCCGTTTAATTCCGCTGTTAAGAAAATTATATTTAAAACAAGGTTGAGGAGTTTTTTTTGTTTTTAAGAGAGTGGAGATTTCAGGTCTTGGCTGACCAAGAATATTCTTTTTTTACTGTGGCTTCAGCTGTTAATATCTCGTACGTGTTTAATCTCGTTGTTCATAAAATTATATTTAGTACAGGACCGAGTTTTTTTTTTAAGGAGTAGAAAGTTCAAGTCTTGGCTGACCAAGAATATTCTTTTCTACTGTGGTTTCAGCTGTTAATATTTCGTTCGTGTATAATTTCGTTGTTCATAAAATTATATTTAGTATAAGATTGAGTTTTTTTTTTTTTTTTAAGGAGTAGAGAGTTCAAGTCATGGC